>NC_089211.1:3914979-4214979 GCF_963930695.1 Labrus bergylta | reverse complement strand
CATTCAGAGTTTTTTCTTAATCAAATGACTGAGTTAATGCCATTAATCATGTTTGATTTAAGGTCAAAACAATCAGTGGAGTAAATAACTGGTTAACTTAAAAATCAAATGATTGGATTTCCTCATTGTTCTGTATATATGGTCCATAGACGATCATTTCTAGTGTTTCTGGTAACAACTGACCATTTCACCAAGGTCATCATTGCCAAGTGTCCAGTATTTTTTTCCACTTGAACATTAGGTCTTATAATAAACAGATTCCCATGTCATTGTCTTAGCAAAGTTATGCTCCAAAGAGGATGAATCCTTGACATTTTAATGGCACATAAATGTTTCCCTCAAGAAACAATCATCATTTCCAGGCCCTAATGTTAAATTTCATAGACTTCTCAAATCCATGAGGCATTTAATAAAATGCAAATGATTGCACAAATTGATTCCAGAAGTTTCCTCACATGTTGCTGTCCATCATTTTGATGGGTTCAAAAAATTCCATGATAAGGTGTTGTTACATGTTTTATTTATTTTTCCTCATCAGGTTGTCACTGGATCAGTCACTCAACAATGAAATCACATCTTGTGTTCAGCCCTCTGTCTTTGTCAGAAATCAACTGAACACTTTTCAAGAAGCTACCGCCTAACAAAAATTCCCTCCATTGTTGATGATTTAGTTTGGTTAACATTAGCATTCGCTAGCTCATGCTTATTAAACTACCCAGTTACAACGTATGCTAGCACATTGTTGGCTCAAACCACCAGTGCTTTAGCGTTAGCTTGCACGAGTATCAGCTCAATACAGTCACTAGGCAGTTAAAATGGTATATGTGCTTAAGTTTAGTACAGTGTTGGTCGCTTCATTTGGTTGTCAGACAGTCACTTCATTATTAGCTGCATACCTGCCCAAGTGTGATAGGGAGAGGGAGGGAGATAGCGAGCTGCTGAGCAAGAGGTTCAGACTCATGTGGCTTCTCCGGCCAGTCAGTCCTGTACGTACAGTGACTGCAAGCATTTATCGTGTGTGAGGCATTGTAAACATCTTTAACGTGTGCAGGCTTTTCTGGTATTATCAGTGCTGGACAGAATGGTACAGTGGAGTTCTCAGTAGTCTAATATGTCAATGATGGGACAGCCTTCAGATTTTTCAATCATCATAAAAATATTCAATTGAAGACAGAAAGTATTTGATTTACACAATCTCTTATTGTTTCCCACTAAAATGTTGTAGTCATTGTTCCAAGTTACAGAATAATAATTGTTCTGGTGACCCTTTGACCTTTCTTTAATGTCTACACAATGGACACATACCTGATTTATAATCAAAGTGTAATCCTGCTCTCAGGATGAGGTACCGTTGACATTTTTAATGACCAAGATTTCCTGCAGTGCACCGTCTAGAAAATATCACATCATTGTTTGAAGTCCACTAAAGGCATCTTAAAAAATGAGGATCGATCCTAATTTGTCTAGTGACCCTCTTTACTTTGTTCCATCGTTTCCTTCATTTTACAATTTAGAAGAGAAGAGTGTAATGAACACAGCAGCCACGATACTTCTACATTTTAAATGCTAAGTAGTGTTTCGCTTTTCTTTTTGCATCTTTGATGGGTCTAAAGGTGTTTGTCTATCTACCATGCCATTATTAGATTAATAAGCCATGTTTGAAATGTATTACAGGAATCTAGCAGGCATGCATTTACTTTATGTAACAGTCTCAAAGGAACATTGTTGTCATTCAAGTTAATTTTGTTACTCTACATCTCTTATGTCCCATCACCAAACCCTCAATACAAAACCAGATCAAAAGTAAAACCCTATGTCACTGAAGGGACTCATGCTCCTCCAGCAGGTTTGCTCATGATGTCATTGCCAATATAATGCCAGATCCATAACCAGGCATCTGCATCCAATGAAATGTGATCTTAGGCCTTAGTGCTTGGTGAGCGCTGATCTGGAGCCCATTAGCCAGCTTTAACCAGACAGAGGCCCACATGCCATGACGTGCGTTGTGCAACATTCCCTAGAATATGCACAGGGTCATCGTTCTGGTTCTGGGTGTGGAGTGGGTTACAGCTTGTGGTTAGCTTTGTGTGAACAAAGGCGGGTGGAGAGGGCTAGGTGCAGACCACATGTTGGGCCAGAACCTCCTTCCTCTTCTGAAATCCAACTGGATCCAGATGGCAGATAGAGGGGGCTGATACTGTTCAGACAAAGTTCCTCAGATGTTCTATGTTAAAGATGGATAAAAGAAAAGCCTTTTTTTCAAACATTTAAAGTGTTACCTCAGTGACCACTATGTACATGTAGTGTCGTTTCTCAATGTGTCTTTAATCACTTGGCCACCGCTAAAAGCCTGCAGACACACTACAGCCAGAAGGACACAAAGACAAGTTTATGTGGAAATGCCCATTAAACGATCTGACTGTTTTATCCCAAACGATGCTGTTTGTGGTTCCACTTCGACTCAAGTGTTGACACACTGTAATGTGCCCATTCTTAGTGGAGATCGTTAGTTTTTACGCAGCTCACAAATGTTGAACACCTACCTTTTGGTGTGGAATAAAAGCTGATGACGACAATGAGCACCTGGTTCTACAGATATTACCTGCAGTACTGTTTATTTACAGAGCAGCTATAGCTAGCAAACCATGTATGAACCCCTGTGATGGTGATAAATTATGTTTAGTTTTTATCTAGTAATGAATGTGTAACTAGTCTAAACTCTGACGCACATGTTAATTTATCTTTAACTATGTATCTCAAACTTCAGTATGAAAGTGTCAATCTAAAGATGATAATGGTATTTTCCATTGTTAACAATGATGTGAATAACTCTCCTAGATGTTTCTACAATTCTACAATTCCACAATTCACTTAGCAGACGCTTTTATCCAAAGCGACGTACATCAGAGAGTAAGTACAACACAAGCAAGGATCTAGAAAAAGGGAACAATGTCAGTAAGAGGAAACGATCAGCTTTGAGTCTGATTGGACACACAGGTGCTGACAGGCATTGCACAGAGGCAAAGCACAACATTGACGGCAGGTCTTGAGAGCTCTAATCAGTATAGAAACCATCTTATAAGTCATCGTTATCAAACAAAAACAATCGTCATTACCATCATCATCATCATAAATGATATCGAGACCATCATCATTAAGTTAGTAGGTATTCATGAAAGAGCTGAGTCTTTAGCTTTTTCTTAAAGGTGCAGAGGGACTCTGCAGATCCAATGGAGTTTGGAAGTTCATTCCACCACCGGGGGCGACAAAGGAGAAGAGTCTAGTCAGAGTCAGTTTCTATCTCCTGGTACATGTTAAGCAGTAACATAAAGAGGATGGAACTTTTTCCTCTGAAATAGTGCAATGCTATGGCTATGTTATATTTGGCTTTGTGATATGCTGTGTGTGTTTTTGTTATGCTGAACTGAAAATCAAGGTAGAAACTTTTCCGGCCGTCTCCAGACAAAGGGTCAGCTGAGGGTTCAATGAAGTAACTTGGCATGAGTTTGGCTCTGTGTCTTCAATCCTGGCAGGCGTGCAGACCTAAACCTGGTGCAGATTGGTGTCTCATAGCAGGGTCTGACTTTATTTGGCAACCATAGGCCGCCAAGGGACACATAAAAACTATCATATTATTGTAATTCATCATTAAAGAAGTCATGGTAGAGCCAGAAGGCCAGTTTTAACTGCTGCACCTGTGACATGTGTAACTGCCTTAATATGGTTGTGTTCCACAAAATAGATGCCAGGTGATGCAATGTTGTTTCATACCAGTGAGAGACAAAAACACTCTCTCACACTTAATTCCTGATCTTTCCACACATTCTCCTTTCTTACCTTAAAGAACAGGCACACATACAGTCACTACACTGTTCCTTAAACCGTCTGCATTTTCATTGACCCAGTGTGACGCCAGTGGTACCCTGCATGGTCAAATAAACAGGGTACTGATGGCTGTCCCAGCGGTGTTTAGTATGCCATTCATGCACATCCCGTCTGTAAGCAGACTCATATCTGTCCTGTATGAGGCAGATGATGGTGGTGTCGTCTGCAAGCTTGAGGAGTTTCACAGAATGGTCCCCTGAGGTGCAGTTGTTGGTGTAGACTGTAGAGGGAGAAGAGCGGTAGGCTCACACATCCTTGTGAAAAAAAGAGAAGCATTGAAATTTTGTGTTGATTCTTGAAGGCAATGCTAGAAAAACAATGCTTTGGCATATTTAGAACAGTTTTTTTTCTCTGTTTACTCTCACTCTGTCTGCCATCATGCAGGTAGCAGCTGATGGCTCATGGTGACAACAATCAGTAGCTTCACATTAGTAATGTTACCTGCTGAAGTCGGTTGCTGACAACCCACTCAAACTTGGTTACAGAGCGCTGTGTTTGACCCAGAAACTGTTTGCAACAGTGAGTATGGGTCTTTTATGTGAGTTATTTGTCTAGGGACTACACTATATTTCAGTGGCGTAAGGGCACACATCAGGATTTGGTTTGATAGACGTTTTGGTCTCTTCAGACACTGACGTTTGGATTTCATTAACTCACCTTGTCTTTTCCTGGTGTGAGGTCGATGTGTTTTTGTGAACGGTCCCAAACAAATGCATGTCATGAATTAAACTAAATGGCAGCACCCTCTAGTTGTTCAATGAAGAGAGCCTTCTTGTTCTTTGAAACCTGCTGTGTGTTAAACCAGCCTGTTGAAATGAATAGGTCTTTAGTTAATTGAATATTGTGATAGTTGAAATGAATAGCCCTTGACATGTTCATAAACGTGCTGCTTGGTGAAGACTGTGCTGATGCTTATCTTTATTGGTTTGGCTGAACTTGACTGATGCAGGTCCTGAGGTGACAACTCTGTTATGACTAACAGAAATGGAGCAGATCAGACATGGGACAGCCAGAGGGAGAGACTCAATTAGTTTAGTTTCCTTTCTTTTTTCTTCTCTGCTTTTCTGGGGGTGAACCATGCTCTCACCTTTACACTTCCTTCAGCCGCTGTCTGTCACAACCCGTTCGACCCGTTAAGCTTTTGTTTACTGTAATGTGATTGATTTGTTTTGAAATCTGGGCTCTGTAAGGTTTTTCCCCTTCACTGCTCACATTTTTTGCAGACTGCTCATGCTTTGACAGCCCTGGGGGATTTGTTTCTGGGGACCAAATGCTTTCTTTCGTTACTCATGGCCTGCATTGAACCCGTGCCACTCTGATCAAAAAGAGTCCCTGACAATGCTGCACTACCCGTGTTTTTGTGTGTTTTGTGTATGAAATAGTTTGAGTGTCTGACAATATGTAGTTATATTCCCCAAATGGTTGTCTGTTTGACAGAACAACGTCTCTACAAGGATGAAAAGGATTGTCAGTGAAAAAGTCTGGGCTGAAGTTAAACCTCTGTCAAAGTCAAAGAAAACCTGAAGCACAGAACACATACACCAAATCAATGTAACTATGTGTGCATTGTTGTATTAAAGAGCCCATATTCTGCCCTTTTTGGGGTTCATATATTTAATCTATGTTCCTACTTTTGTACGTTCACAATAGCTAAAGTTTGAAAAAAGTGTCTGTTTTCATGAACTGCTCCTCCTTGCTCCCTCTACGCTCTGAGTCCGTCAGCTACACTCTGCTGAGCCCACACTGTTAGACCCCACGTGGGCCAAGTCTGCTCTGATTGGTCTGCCGATCCGCTCTGTCGTTATTGGTCAGTTGCTCAGCGCGCTTCTCAGAAATTTCAACATGAGCTGCTGGACTTGCTCCAACGAGCCAATGGGCTTAGATCAGTGATCTCACACTGACAATGACGCCGCACTGACACATTTTTATCGAGGGGGGCTAGAACCGAGCGTTACATGCGGCTAATGCTACAGCTAACAGGAGGACGTAGGAGAAGCTGCGTTTCCGCAGACTTTGAATTTTTGCACATAGATGTGCCTAAACATGCACAGGACACTTGGAAAACACACTAAAGAGCAGATAAAACCAGAAAAAGCATAATATGGAACCTTTAAGTCAAAAACAACAAATTCTCTTTCAACAAATAAAGAAGAATGACTTGTATGAACAGATGAACATAAGTATACATTTGGAAACAAATTCTAATATGCACAGTTTTGTTTGTAAAAATAAGACTAAGGACAAAAAAAAATTAAAAAGGGGAACTGCAGAAAGTGTCTTTTTTATATATTTATGTCATGGACCATTATATTGACATCCGTGTTCTGCTAACCTGCATGCCAGTTGCATGATTCAGATGTCATTATGGTTACATTTACTAGCATCACATAATACACACTGCTATTATTCTACTCATCTATTTAGCAACCGGAGTCATTGTCTTTCATCTCTGCAGTGACCTCATATAATGACACTGTTTTTAGCATTAAAGTAATGATAGCCATCACAGCAGCATGCACGAGCTGGTGAAAACAACCTGTGAATAATGAACAAGGGAAGGTCAGTGGGGATGAACACAATGCCCCTCAGTCTGCAGAGCTTTCTCAGAGACAGTCAGATAACAGTGTACAGATACAAAATCTAATAGTCCACCATCATGTCTCTGTCTCTCTTTATTTTTACGTCTTCTTAAGTTGAGTAAGTATAACCTGCTTCTCATGAGCCAGCTATGCTCTCATCTCTGCTGATTAGGTGAGAGTGACATAATCTTCAGCAGTTAGTGGTGCAGAAAGATGTTAGGGGAAAACCAGCGGTATATGTGCTGCTGGAGCTCCTACAAACAGACACATGCCTGTCAGGATGTCTTAGCGTGCTTGTCATTACAGTGTTGCAGAGCTGAGACTTGGCACAGATTGAGTTTCCATCAATCTATGTAAAACAGGTCAGTCTTAGGACAAACTGTACGTGAGAAGTTATATTCCAGCACTTCTATCACTGTTGGAATAACAACCAAATACATGTTACATTGAGTCAAATCTATCATTCTGGAAAACAAGCGTTTCCAGCATGCTGACAAAGTGTCACAAAGCTGACAGCAATGAAAAACAACATGTTAATGAGAAAATCAGATGTCTTCACTGCTTTACTTATAGACTGTATGTCAGAAAGAAGAATGGGCTTTGCTTTGGGATGTTGTCCTGTCACCTGCTGTGTTGTCCTGTGATTAATATCCTCCATGATTAATCTCCTCTGTACTGATGCGACCTCTCATCCAGTCTTTGTTTTCCTGGAGACCTGGAGATTAAGGAACTCCTCTGAACCTGACTCTTAGGGTCACGATCCATACAACACAGGCCCTTTTGACAGAGTCTTGTAAAGCTTTTTACAAGAGTTTTTACAAGCACTTTAATGACTTTGTCAATATAACTATGGTGTTTTCTTACCCCATCCACTGTGGTCTGTGTGATAACAGTGACATTAACAAGACAGGCCAGTGGTTGGGAGGACAGTGGAGCCTGTTGAGGTCTCAATTTGCTGATGTCTGACTAGTCTTACAGAGACTGACTTTGAGTACAGTGGTCAAAACAGCATAGTATAATACAAAACAGTATACTGTCACGATCAGCAGCTAAAGCTTTTTCTCTATCAGTTAATCTTTTAAATCTATAGCTATAAAAGAACAGAGAGCCTCACACTGTTAATAGTTCAAAACATCAATTGTCCTTAGGTCTGATGAAATTTGAAGATCTGTGTTCTGAAACATTTTGAATAAATTCAGTTCAAGAGTTAGACATCACAGAGGTCACTGATGTAAAGAACACTGCCTTTAAGGTTTAAAGGATTAAAGAAGCTTTACAATCGATCGTTAAATTAAAGAATGTTTTTTTGGAAAGGGAGATTCAGAATAACATTCAGCAGAAAGTCTCTTGGTGTATTTGGAATCCATTTGGATTTATTTCTTTAGTTTGCTAATTAGCACAAGACAAGAGAACAGCTGAGGCTGTTAAAAATATATTAAGTTGTTTGTATGTACTTTAGATCGAAGTATAAAAATTTGAGTTGTGACATGTTGATGATGAATATAAAAAGCGAATAATCCCCAAAGGTTTTAAATTCAATCATGAGGGGAACATAAATATCTGACCAAAATGTACTTTTTTAATCAAATAAACCTCATGTGAACCTAACTGATGATTCAGAGGATGAACGCCTTTGTTTCTGTTTAATCCACAAAGTCTTTATGACAAAATCTCCAATATACAAACAGATGTTATTGGACCAAAGTCGTGGTGTGAGTCCTACTGTATGGCTAATGTGGCAAAAAAAAGAAAGAAATTATAGCGGAACGGTTGTTAAATCTTTTTTTATTTTAAAGTTACATCCTATATTCTTTTTAATAAGATCGTTTACTCTTATTCAATGAACACTGGACATGTTGGACATAGACAGCTGTATAATGAGTTCTTCAAACAAAGTTGAAGTTTCTCACATTGTTGACCTGAACTGCTACATGAAGACAGACTGTGGTGTATTAATGTTGAACTGTTTGTATAGTAGTGACAGCAGCAACACTCTGTTTGGCACTCTGCCAGTATTATGGTGCACTTCCCATACACTGATGGGCCTGGGTCCATTTATTATGTCAGCCTGCAAACACATTCATGTTACAGCCTGAACCAAATGAAAGATGTAACATGAAAGACGGAGTAGTTGCAGTTTCAGTTCTATCATTTGGAAACTCTGATGTTTTTCTGCACAGGTTCATGGATATATTCTTCTCACATAACAGCAATAACCATGGAGATAAAACAACAGACTTACAGGACTTTTACTTATATATTTATTCCATTGTGTTGAGAGAGTGTTTGAAGCTTTTATTAATGTTTTCTGTGGAAACATAGAGTGACCTCTTTTAGCCAGGAAATGTTTTCTTCCAGTCTCCTGATCATCTCTCCGTTGGTGCTGGGATCTGGTGGTTTCCGTCTTTGTTCCAACACACACCTTGTTTTACTTCTTGTGTATCCACTCGGGTTGAGATGTGTTTCTCCTTCTGCGCTCCAGCAGGCTCGTTACCTGACTCACCAACTCCCTCGTCCATCCAAAAGCCCCTTCTCTGCTTTCCTCATCACATGCAAAGAAAACCAAACTGTGTTACAGGCCGCCCTCCACAGCTTTGTTTTCTCTAACTGGTATGTAAGACACATGTAGCACAAAGGCTTTCTCCCCACATATGTTTGCATGTTCAGCCGACACATTCCTCATCCGGCTGTGTGGTTCAAGAAATTAGAAAAGGGCGGTGAGAACATGGCGAGGAAAAACAGTTAATTAAAGCGTTAACCAGCATGTAACCACGGATAACTGACTTATAGTCCAACATTTCTGTGGTTTCTGTGGCCTTCAAATAAATCTCACTAAATACCTGTCTTGACAAGGTTAAAGAAGCTCTCATGTTGCCTGTAGGACACAGGCCAGGGGATTACCACAGGTGCTGTTTATGTGTCTGCTCTGAGTCCAGCTTTGGGGACTGGCTGTTTGAATAGTCCACTTCTCCAGATGTATGGGGAGCTCGTCTGCTAAGACCCTTTCACCTTTTTCATCTGTTCTGCAGCCCCCAAAGGTGGGGTCCTGGGATGGGTCCTGTCCCAGGAGCTGGGCGCGTATTGTGCCTTTGTGTCTGCTTTGTGAGAAATGAAATGTCTCTCATGCAAAGCAAACTGTCAGATTCACATCTGTGAAAACATGCAGGCTAATCTGTTTTAGTCAAAACCTTCTGGAACTAAAAAGTATTCACTGCAACTCTAAAGAGGAATATGGTATTGTACTGCTCTTTAGCTAGAGCTGCAACCTGATAGCTATCATTACTGCTTCAGCCTCTCATTATTTGTAAAAATATGTTGTGCAATTAAAATAATTAATACATGGAAATGTTCAGCATGATGGGAGAAGATATGCAATGTTCGTTAACACTTCAATATTGCGATCACGTTATGCAGTGGGATAAATAAACCCAAAAAAATGTTATGCTAGTTTGGCACCATGCTGAGTGAGGACGCATTGTATAAATGACCTAATCTGTTAACCCTTTATAAGTGCTCACATTGGTTCATTTTAATGGGATTTATTGTTGTGTTTTTGTTTGTTGTGTCAGAGGATGTACGGGTTAAACGTGATTAGAGCTGATTTATAAAAATACAAAAAATCTTGTTATATTTTAAAAACAGTTATAATGACAGCACTTCAGTCACTTTTTGTTTGTGTTTTTTTAAGATACTTTAACATTTAGTTAAAACCTGCTTCTAATTTGTATGTAAATTATTTTGAAACAATGCATATGGTCCAAAACTCACTCTCTCAAATGGGTTTAGAATTGGGTTCAATGTTGACATCTGGAAACTTTTAAATCAGCAAAGCATCAAATAAGAGCCCACCTACTAATCCCACAGTTATTACAAAAAGTAAGTAAGTAAAGCAAGGAACTTTTTAGTTTAAATACAATGCGGTATTAGGTGACTTAACTTTACTACTAACATTGCTGCTAACATTACACAATATTTCAGGGCTGGTTTTGAGGGGCTCTGTGAAAGTATACCTGTCATGCTGTTGTATATCAACTTATCATGCCAGGTTTTCCCTTTAAATCTAAAATCCTCTTTGCTCGTCTTACTTACGTTGACCTTAACCTCAGAGACCTGAGGGCCATCATGCTGAGGGGGCAGTGTGTCAAACAGTGGAACAATCCTGTGATGGATGGCCGGGATTCCCCTCAGTCAGATTGACCTTTTGCCCTTTTGTCATTGACTAAACACGAGAAGCTAATCTTACGCTGCCGACTCTTTTACATTGGGCTGTTTAATGTCTCAAGTTCACTGACTATCAGTACAACAAAGGAAAGGGGGTAAAGTGAGATTGATATTTGACATCAGTGACACTCAGACTGCATAGTTTTGATGTGCAGAATACCTCCAAGCTCTACAGGACCATAACTATATCATTGGTGCTGCAGAACAGCAGGGAATGCGACCTGAGGGCATGTTCATCACTCCATCCACTTCATTTGAGGTCCTCTGATAAATTTTTCAGTCTACAAGCAGACCAGGGCAAGTGTTGACTGGTGCTCTTCTATGTTTACTCTCCCTGTTGGAACATTTTCCTGCAGGAAACTCTGGTTTTGTCTCGGGAAATCTGTTGTGTGTTGAAAGCTTGAACAAAGCTATTCGTTTTAACACCAGATCCATTGTACCTAAGACTGGCATCCAGACCTGTTGGGCTTCCTTTTAGTAACCTTTCAGTCTTTCTGTGAGTTGTTAACTCCACCTGCAAAATCTTCACAATTTACCTTGTGTTACATGGATTTGAAGATGTGGTGAAAACATTCAGTCAGGAGATCCTTCTTTACATGTTTCTGTAAAGTTTAGCTGAAATACATCAAATATTAAGAGCATAACTTATATTTAGATGGTATTTACATGGTAACGGTTTTGGTGATAGGGAGCTTTAAAAGATACTCCACAAATATTCATCACAAAATCCACACATAGATACACACTTTATACTGTGTGTGTATTCTGATTGCAGATTAAACACTAAAAGCAACCAATCCTCAGCAAAATCAAAAATCATATCCGAAAAAACCCCACATAAGGATGATCTCAGTTGGCATCTCATGTTAAACATTTTCAGTCTGAACCAAAGTGATGGCTCTACGGACTTAGTGACTGTTCTTTTCTCAGTAAAGGCCACAGGCATTACAGAAACCTAGCAATTATTATCGTAACCTTGCTCCAAACAGGTTTCTTATGTGACTGTTTCTTCTTCTAAATCCTGAAAAATGCTGTCGCATGGTTTGATGAAAGATTATTTAGGGGGCAGTCGACCTAGGAAAGGAATCATTTAGAAGTCTGCAGAAGCCAATAACAAACCAATCCTTCAACAAATCCTGTATTTTTTACAGAGTGGGTTAGGGTGTTAAGTGTTGACATTATGTAAAGTAAATATGTCAAACCTGTTGTTCCTGCATCAAAGCAGCTGGATTTCAGTTCATTGAGAGTGAACCTGGATAGTAACATAGACATTTAAAATCAAATTAAAGCACAGTTGAGTATTTTTATTGGGTATTCTTTTCAATATTTTTTACAGTTAATACAGAAACCTGCAGACGTAATGCTACTATGACCACTAAGCACCACACAGGGACTCTCTCTCTTCTCTTACTCATGCCACCATCATTTTTAATTTAGTTTCCAGATGACTGGCTCCACTGTTCTTAAGGCCTTCTTTGAGGGGATTACAACAGCAGTTAAGTGAGAGAAAACCAGGACAGGAAGTTTTTATGTCCCGCTCAACCCTCCAGGTCTGAGTGATTAGTTGTTGTGGGTAACCAATCTGAATATATGCAGGACAAGAACCAGTCCTGCGGTCTTAATGGTCCATCCTAGGAGGGACAAAGGGCCTTGAGATTTATTTAGCCAGGAAAACAAATAAAAAAAGTAGGAATGTACCATGGAATATGTGCATGTTTTATTAGTAGAAGGAGTCTGGTGTAAACGCAGAGCGAATCAGAATTTACTGTTTCCAGAAGTTCACATTAAAAGGAATACATTATAGTATTCTCTTTTACTCGCTACTCCTGCAACTCTGGTTTCAGTCTGTGATCAGATCCCTCCTGTTCCTCTAGCTCTGCCTTCCTAACATCGTTCCTCTTAAACATTCTCTTTATGGGATTGTAACCCCCTTAAAACAGAACACACTTCCTGCTTTTTCAGTCTAGGAAATGTTCAAGACGAGTTCATATCTGACCTGTTCACACTCAGTCTCATTACACACAGGCTAACAGTGTAGCTGTTATATCCATTCAGTCCACTTAAATCCCTCTGTGCCCTGAATCAGGCTGCAGGCCCAGTTAACCAGCCTTTCTTCACACAAGCATAGATTTAATGTAAGCTCAGGGATATCCTCAGTGAGGAACACTTATTGAAATAGTATCCTGACATTTGATCTCTTGCTCTTTAATAGTTGACATACAGTCAGCGGTCTGATACTGTACTGACAGACGGTATTTCCATTAGAGTGCTGCGTCTGTGAGCATTTCACCATCTCCTGTTAAAGCTTAGTGCGGTAGGTGTGCTCATCACTTAAAGCGTTGTTGATTACCGACTGATTGAAATATTTAGCCACATGGAGTTTCTTCTTTCCTGTGTTCACCCAACTTTCGTCTCTTATTTTCTACTCATCTGGCCCACTGATTCCCTGCTCGTTCTCCACCGGGGCAGGAGGAAGTCTTTAATCTTCTGCCTTTTTTGACCGCCCCCCTCCTGCACAGCAGAGCCCAGTAATTGTACTAACACAGTAATGGATCTATCTGTTGGTCCGTCTCAGACTATTATAGTAATGTGATCCCAACGCAGGACGGCATGGCGGCATGGCGGCTTGATTGCGGCTGCTGGAGGTCGGCCAGACCAGGAGGTAGTGGTGGACATGAAGGGTTTGATTAAGTTGGAGGGACGATGTCTTATCCTGCCCCTGAGGTTATCAGTGCACAACCACCCACTAAATAATCTAAAGGTTATCCACAGACAAAGGAAGACCTTCTTGTAACATTAAGTTTTATGTCCTAGTGATATACATTAAACAGCATTTTAAGAAATGGATGATATACTTCAGATGTTTACTGTTTAGTTCTAAACATTGCAGCTGTTTGAAAATGTTTAAGCTCACTGCTCTTATTACACATATTTACATTCAGTAGAATGGGAGAAATGTATCATTTCTTTAGAGTCATGTCTTTGAAGATTAAAGCCTACATGTGGTTTGTTCTTCACCTACTCTTGAGAAAATGAACAGAATTTTTGCTTTTTGCTTTTTTGGGGTTGTTCAGGCAAGCCGTCCATCAACAATCTGTTGTGGGGGGGGGGGGGGGGGGGGGGGGGGGTTGTTCTGGCAGGCCGTCAACCAACGATCTCGAGGAGCCTAAGAGAGCTCAAGAGCTCTCAGGAAAGTAGGTGGTTAGTGACTGAGATTTACAGATAGATACATGCAGTAATATGATGTACTGTATATGCACAGAGAGAGAGAGAGAGAGATAAGAGCTCAAGGTGCCAGTTAAGCCTATAGCAGCATAACTAAGCTGGTCTACACCAGCACTAACTATAAGATTTATCAAAAAGGAAAGTTTTAAGTCTATTCTTAAAAATACAGACTGTGTCTGCCTCCTGGACCCCGGCTGGAAGACGATTCCAGAGGAGAGGAGCCCGATAACTGAAGGCTTTACCTCCCATAGTACACTTAGAGACTGTAGGTCTGCATTCTGGGACCGTAATGTTCTCGAGGGGCAGTACGGCACTAGTAGCTCGTAGCTGAGATGGTGCCTGGCCATTTAGAGCTTTGTAGGTTTGTAGGTGTATGACTTCATCTGAACTGGAGGTCTGAATGTTGACACTTTTTTAGAACAGACTTCAGTAGAAATTATGACGCTACACTTGACTTCTTTCTTGGGATCTTTTTTTTTTCAGTACTGGAGGTAAATTTGATTATGACATCGAGGCATTAGCCTCTTTTTACGTAGTTTTTCGCTCCAGTTGTAAATCCTTAAAAAGTCCTACCCCTAGTTCAGGTAAAACATGCTGTGTAAACAACAGACAGAGATCACACAATAGACAGTTGAGTGAAGGCATCTCAAACTCTCCACCTGTGCCCTTTTAACCCTTTAAAAGTCCACAGTCCACCATACATAGTACTGTAAACAACACAGTTAATAAACTCTGGGAGCTCAGTTCCCTCTGTGTCCCTTGAGGTCTGTCACGTTGTACAAAAATTATAAACTGTAGAAACGTGCCTGTCTGTGTTTGAGGAGGAAACAGGCCCCACTGATTAGCTCACAAAGTTGACGTGCCGTAAAAAAGCTCTGGTAAGATGTGGAAGAACATGCAGTGTTTGTGTCCTGTATCACTGACCCTCAGTGACCCCTGCATGCCAGGTCTGACCCTCGTCAACTGACACAGCTGCATGAACTCCATCACTAGGACTGGGACGCTGTGTAGAAGTCCTCATTATTCATTTTTATCCTGAAGGCTTTGTAGTACATACATTTTCAAAGGGAATGAGTGTGTGAAATACGTTTTCTCAGATAACTTCACACCTCTAACTCAGTGGCTCCGCATAACTCCAAAAGAATTGTTTGTTTCAGCTCCTCTTTGTAGTACTACTTGAACTCATTGGTTTCCATAATGGGGTAAACCGACTTGTTTTTTGAGCATTTTACAAAATCAAACCAAATATGTTTCTTCAAGCATGAATTATACTTATTCCATATTGATAAATTATATATTTTTTAGATGCTCTTATTTGCAGCCTACATTTGTGTTTTGATAGATAAATCAATACTGTGAATATTCTTGATATTTATCCCTGACAAACTGATGGCCTCTTTCACATTATTTTTCAGTCACCATACTAACGTCAGTGTGCGTTGTGGCAATTGACTCTCAATAAATGATTGATTTGACCAAAAACAGCAATATATTTTTTGATCACAGAATGCTGTGCTCTTTATTAATTAAGTGAGTAATGCATAAAGTGTATGGACGTAAAACTAAAATGTAATTTTAAAGTTCAAATGGTATTCAGCTTACACATTCTTTTGGCCTGTTACAAATGATTGCTGATTGATGGTTTATGACCCTTTAGTCTAAGGCAGAACCTGGCATCTTCTTTCTCATGTAGGCCAGTTTTTTCTTCCTTTCAAACTGTCTGCATTAGCCTGATTCAGAGCTGGGAATCAGCCAAACTCCATAATTGCTGCAACTCCAGAGAGTTACAAAAATAGAGGAATTGTAGACTGGCTTTGCTCTGGCCTCATGCCATTCTCTATTGTTGGCTCATGGTGGACCTGAGCTTTGGTACCTACTGTAACAGCCTGCCATAAAGTCTGAAAGCTCCTTACGTGCTACACTGATGTCTGAGCCAAAAGAAATTAGTTCAATCATTAGAGGTGTGTCCAAGGCTAAGTGCCTTGGGAATGTGGACTGTAGTGGAGTGCAAGGCTTTTCTTTTTGGCCTCACTCTGCTCCAGAACTCAAAAGTCAGTCCAAAGAAAACCCTGTTTTGATGTTCACACTGAAGCATCATCCCTCTGGAATGAGAAGATTTGAATGTCTGAGGTTTTTCACCCTTGAAAATGCAGAACACGCTCAGAGCTTTCCTGGTTTTAAATTGATCCATCTGTTGAGCACTTCCACGACTCATTTTTCATCGCTGTCAAAGTGATTTTTATCAAAAATTTGATGACAGCATTGTAAGACGATATTCTTTTCTTGAGGCAAATTAAGTGGGCACAGTCTGAGGATGATTTATATGGGTTGTTTACTGAGAAATGATTAGATGGATGCTGTGTGTGGCTGTGGGCTAAACTCATCTTTTAGAGTGGACCACATCCAAAAGCAAACAAATGTGCAACCGAACCGCCAGATTACACTCTGATTGTTGTTTGATTCCTGTTTTTTTTGGTTGTTGATACAGACGTTTTGTTTGCATTATTTCTCTACAGTATGTGTGGCTGTAGGATTCATGAATTCAACTGTTCAGACTGAGTACATGGATATCCCATCTGTGCAGTCTTGTGTGGATTAGAGCATTTTGGTTGAAATGGGAATGTGGCTGTGTAAGTGTGTGGCTGTTGCACAACAGATGCCTCTGGTGAAGTAACTGATTCTCAGTTCAGCGTTGGATCTCACGCTTTGATAGCAGCACTGCCGAGCCAATGGGATGTATCAGTTTGTGGCTGGTTGTCTCTGGTTTAGCTTAGTCAGTAGAGTAGTCGTCCCATAAACAGAGGCTAAAGTCCTAAATGCATCGTCTGCAGGTTCAACTCCTGGCCTTGACCCTTTGATGCATGTCAACCCTATACTCTCTCTTCCAACATGTCCTGTCTCTCTTCAGCAGTCCCATCAATAAAGGCAACTAAAAATCGTGTGATTAACACATCACTAGCTCACCCCTGTTAAACAGAAAAGAGGCATTACACTGAACATTAATGCTCTTATCAAAATGATCAGTTCTTGTTAACTCAAGGCTGCAAAATGTAACTTCAATCCTTAAATACATTTCTTATTTAAACCTTTATTTCTTTATGGTGGACAAGAACAATGGCATATCTGCATGTTTACCTACTAGCAAACAAAACACATGGACCCTTGGTTTAACATGAAGGAAGAAAAGGGGAATTCATGTCTCTTCATATTGTAATGCAGAACGCAGGAGAACCATCTAGAACCAGTGTTTCTCATAAACACAAAACCCCATTCAAAAAGATCATAGATGAGTTACATGTGATCAGCCTGTCAGAGGGTTTTTTCCCCCACATTGTTAACTCTGCTTTGTGTTGAAACTACAAGTGTATACATTTCTGGATGATAATCATGAAGGAGAAAAGTTTTCATTGTCGTCCAAAACATTGTCATCCATTGTCATCACTCACTGATCAGTCATAAAGCGTTCATCAAGTAAATCAGATGAGATCTTTGTAGTAGCTATTGAAGTAGAGTAAACACAGAATTACTCAGGCCTTGTTCCTATTTGTATGCATTTCTCTCGAGAGGCTTTTGTATTGTTTTGCATGACAATGATGGGTCATTAGGGTCTCCATTTGTTGCACAGATTATCACTTTTTTTTCTCATAAAGAAGACAACGGCAGAGATTTATGGAAAGCATCAGAACATGTCATGATAATAATGAGAAGATGCAATGATCGGGGGAATTCTGAAGAAGATCCTACACAGCTGTTTGTGATTTTCAGTATCTCTTTCCCTGATGCTCTGTGTTCTGTTCATCTCACTGAGTTAATGTATTTGGCTCATGCTCATTTCCAGAAGTTACCCATACAACCTATGGTTATGTTACTATTATTATCACAAGCTTTTATATAGTTCAATACAACTAATGGAAAATTGGACCAAACTATTGGGTACTACTCCACTACGTAGTGTCAACTTTTTGTCTGGGTTAAAAAGGACAATAAGCTAAAATATCCAAAGACTAAACTTACGCTGAAACGTCTTACTGTTCACACGATTATTTTCAATGTTAAACATCTGTTTAACTTTTGCAGGAAACAGAACAGGCATGACTGGCAGCCCCCCCTCATAATGACTTGATCCTTTGATTATAGTGTTTGGAGAAAAGCACATGAGTACGTACCAAAGTTTCCTTGAGGGCACAGTGTTGGCACATGAACATTTCTTTCATGAATACTACCGAACAAGTGAGGCTTAATAGAGATCATCAGAGCATTAGTGTGTGAGAACATTTTCCACATCCTGGGGCGATAAATGACTGCTCATTGAGATATTGTAGCATCAACAATCCCTCACACTTGCTTCTTCATATAACAACAGAGTTCCTGCTCTGTGTGATTGATGCTAATGTTGTTATTATGGTTCATTGCAATTTGTAAATTGTTAGAAGCCTGAGTAGTTTTTGAGTGTAAACATAGCCTGGTAAATGAGAGATCTCCTTATTCACTGTGCAAAAACACATCTGATGCATATGTAAACATACATTTTGTGAAGACTGGTGGAATGAGTATTCTTGCTGTTGCAAAGTCTTGGCTGTGGTTCAAACTAGTCCTTATAAAGTCAAATGTATGTTTCTACCTTTTAAGCTCTTGATTTTGTTTGAATCATTGTACCATCCTTTTGCTGAATCAATGTCTTGAATAAGTGATTGGTTGATAAACAGAAAAACAGAATTGTTAATTGCTTTTTCCTTCTGTATTGTCTCGTGAATATCTTAGACATTTGGATTGTTGCTTGGATCTTGGATTCTGGGAACTTGTGATTTTCTTTTTTGTCTTTTGTTTTTTATATTTGGATTTCATTAATTCAATGTAGAGATAAATGACCGACTTCTGAAATCATGTAATGCACTTTTGTATTACATGCCTCTTCTGCTTCTTTATGCTTCACCTGCATGGGGCTCATAGGGGTGGCTGTGGCTCAGTGGTAGAGACGGTCGCCTCGCTCTAAAATCTTTGATTGCAAAGTAGAGTATCACATGCAGAGGTTTCCAAAGATAAAATTCAAAATACTTATGACTCACGCTGTTAAAAGTCAATAATCTTGTTCAGTAGAGAAGTCTCTGTGTGGACTTGTTTGGTCAGCAGAATCTCTGAGCTTGAAGAACGGTTGTGTCAAGCGAACCCTATATAGAATTCTAACTCTTTTTCTTGGAGCATTTTTAATCAGTAACATCAAATGTTAGCAGAACAATAATTCTAGACTCCAATATTCTCGTCTCCATTTATAAAAATACCAATCCAAAATGCAAGTCTGAAACTGGACAGAGCAGATGTTCTGTTCATCATCTTTATTTCTTAAAGCCTAGGATGAATTTTTAAAAAACCTCATGTGCTTACAATTGTACCTGTTGTTCGCTAGCTTAGCAAACGTTTTGACCTCACGTCCATTAGTGCTGTTAACTGCAGGCTGAAGGTACAAAGAAACCCATCATTAAAATCATTTTTCCTTGCTAAGTGGTCCTCGTCCATATATCACGGAGGATTCCTGGAAGGCTGTTATGCTGGAATTTTTAGTGCGACACCAGATATGTTCCCTCGATGCCATTCTTCTAGGCAGCCGAGTGTGACCACTGTGCTCTCTGTGGACCTGTGATTTGTCTGGCACTGCTGTCAAGACAACTGTAAAGGGAAAATGAGTCTCTAAAGATTCATTTAAAAAGGCTCAAGGGTTTAATCCACTTAAACAATCCCATATCTGTGGAAACAGTCCTAAGACATGATGAGACTTGTTCATACTGTTTGAATCCCAGGGACTAATGTTATAGTGCTGCTACAGTAACCTGGAACTCACCTGATCTTGTAGATCACTCTGACATGACTGGTCTGTAGTCCAATGGATGATTTAGTCTTTTATTTACTCAAATGAACTTTCTCTGTCTGCCTTATTCATCTCAGCCCCGCCTCTTACATAATAGGCAAACTTTGAAGTTTGGAATGATTTCACTTCCCTGGACACATTGTCATCAGTACCCAACAATGCCCTTCTTTGTTTGGTGATTCACCCTCTTCAAAATAATGAATGGCTGTGTTCATAATCCTTTTGAAAAACTAACCAGGAAAACCACCTGTGGACAGGAACATGACAAATGGCACGTAAAGTTCAAATGTAATGCTCTCCTTTTAACTAATTTTTAATGATGCGAAAAGCCAGTTGGTGAGAGTTCAAACAATGTCCGGCACTGTAGGGTACTGAAAAAAGTAGCAAATACAGAACTAGGATGGAACTTTTGCAGCCCCATTCAGCTTTGAACAGCAACAGCCCCTGTAAGTGGTTTCTGGTTTTCTGTAATGCCATCAGTGCTCTGTTCACAGTGTGGTAAGGATCTTTTTAAAGGCCTGTTCACAGCATGTTACAGTTTTTTTTTTAAGTGCCTGAAGGAGAATGTTTTTTGTGGTTGTTGCAGCAGATGGTCGCTGCTTTGGTCTCATTATCATGAAACTTTGCAGCACATACACTTAGTGTCCATGTGAACATCCGTTATAACATTAAATGATTGTTGAACAAGCTTTTCCAAAACCATCCGCTTAGTGTGAGAGCTTTAGAGCTTCCATCACATTTCAGAACATGAATAGATTCAGTCCCATTCAGATGACTCAAAATGTAATTCAGTGGAATACTGGAGCACACAAATCACTTAAGGCAAATGTAATAAAGGTACAAAGGACCAACGTTTCAACACACTGCGTCTTCCTCAGAATCAAACAGTACAGGTACAGATTTGAATGAGCTGAATACACTCCTACTCACAGAGAATCATCACTCATTAGTTAATGAAAGACTGTTGTGTGTGTTTTTTGTGAGTCCTGCTCTTTTGAGTTCAAAATCCTAAAAGAGTCCAGACTCAAACAGGAAACACTGTTACTTGTCTTGGAGACTGGAGTTACTGCCATGTTGAAACAGGAAAGACCTTTCACAAACAGTTGTATACATCATGTTTTCTATCATTGCATGTTAAAAAATGGAACCATTCTTTATCATGACCTATCCATGGTTAGCTTAGCATTATTACGCTGCTAATATCATTTACAAGAAGACGCTTCGGGAAAAATGTTGAGACTAAAGTTTATACAGTGTTACAAAATTACAGTAGTAGAATCCTCTAAACCCAGGGAAGTGGACATTTTGTTTTACTCGTTCATTTACAGAAAGTTTTATATTCTTTATAATTACATGCATTTTTTTACTGACAGGAAAATGTTACTTTTCTCAGACTGCACAAAAAAGAATACCCGTCATGTTTGAAACTAAAGGGACTTAGATGAATATGATCCTATTGTTTTAATGATGTATTAAAGTCAGATTGTATGCATTACATGTTTCGTTTGCTATGTTGTCACATTGATGTAAACAAAACAATATATCACCATGATCACAATAAAGTGACATAATGAATCATAAAACCTAAAACGTATAACCAGATTAGTGCCTTGTTTAATGTCCTGTTGGTGATCAGAGGAGCACATAATTCATATTTGCTTCTGTCTTTAATGGATGTTGATTTGTATTCTTTCCTGAACTCTCGTCACAGATGAGGTGAACGTTCTGCTGGAGCTCTCTCCTCTTGTGTCAAACAGCAGTAATGCGTCCCTGACTGTAGATGATGGCAGGTGTCCGGTTCTCCAGGTGGGACAGTACTCCACTTTGGCTCTCCCTCTTCAGCAACTCCTCACTGACGGGTTAGTTTAAACTTTTTACTGACTGTACTAAAGGTATAAATTATTCCAAACGGGTGTATCTTTTATATTTCCAGAAAAAGTAATGCAGCCTAATGGTGTGTTTATGTGTTTGTGTTAAGATTTGCAGATGAGTTCAGTTTGCTGATGCAGCTGAGGAGTCCTCAGAGGGATGAACGCAGCGTCTTCACCATGCTCAGTCCTGACAGTCATGTTATGCTGCAGCTGCGGATCAGCGCGTATGCCGTCATCTTCATTGGAACCCAGCAAAGACACTACGAGTGAGCTCCTGTTTTCTTCTCTTCTTTTCCAGAGCCAAATTGACAACAATAGGATGTATTGAGTGCTTTAAAACCTCTTCAGACGATTAAAGAAGATTTCATTTATGATTTATAAGCTGCAATTGTTCAAAATGTACCAGAAAGAAAAACAAGAACATGCTTTTAACTTTTATGCATTACCCATTATCCAAAAAATCCAGCTGTCAGTAGGTGATTACAGCAGCCATCTCAGGTAATTGAGGCCGCCTCATGCCCATTCCTGTTTCTTGGCAAAGTTCTATGTACGTCTGTCTGCAAGATGGAGAAAGTTCTGTGGAAGTGTATTTGTTTGCTGCCTGTGCGTATTTGTTTGACTGTAAATTGTGTTGGCCTACATCTTTGGAGGAATTATTTATTAGCTGTCTTTTGGCAGGTTTCTCCCCTAAAGGAACCAGAGCTTCAAGCAATACATCATTGCAAGACAGAAATATTGACACACCTCGATACTGTAACTCACCTTGTACAGTTTGCACGTGGTTAACAAGAATTTTAAGCTAATATGTCTTAAAGTTATTTCAGCTCCAATGATTGGTATTCAAAATATTAAAGGACAACCTTAAAGGGATACTTCACCCATTGAAACATGACTCTGTATTGACATTGGATCATATATGTAGTAGAAATGTGAAATACATTTTGAAGTTGGTGCCTTCATCACCGAGAAAAGGCAGAAAGTGTCTTTTTGGCTCATGTGGATGAAAGACACCAAATCCCAGAATGCACAGCACCGCAGGCCACTCCCACTAAGGTCAGGTTTACAGACATGTTTACTTCAACACATGATGCCGTTTCCTCAACTGATTCAGAGATTTCTTCCAGAAGGAACTGGTATCTTGTAAATTCCTGTCAGAAAACAGACTCTATGTCAGTGTCCATAGACAAACAGTGAGAGCACCGACACTACCAGTCCGCCCCAGCTCGAGCTGGCCAGGGCTCCTCGTAAATTTGATTTACAGCAGTGGACAATAACAAAACAGGACAGTGCAACACAACCTTATGGAGTACAACCAAGAAAAAGAAAGTCTATGTGTTTGTTAAATGGTAAATGGACTTGATCTTGTACAACACTTTTCTAGTCGTTCTAGTTCTGTACCTCTGACCAGAGGGGATGGTCACAGCTGACATGTATAAAAAACATATATACATTTTGTGGCTTCACATGAAGCACACAGAATCCTAAATTTCATAATCCACAGCTAACAGGGTTCTCAAATGAAGTCACCTGGACAGTTCAGATGGCTGAAGACTAAAAAATCATGTTGTCTTAAGTGAGCTTACCAGGACTCTGTAGCCTGCTCCACATCTCTGCTTGAGTTCTTGAGCTGGAGACAACATTTACTGCCTCTCACATTTTATGGTCAATCACTTAATCTTGTAAATATTACAACCCTCCTTATCTGACGTCAGCCTGTGCACACTGCCTTGTATATTGCCAAAGTTTAATGTCCTGCTTTTGTTCATAGAGAGCACAGTTTATGGAAGTTAAATTCCTCATATGTGTCAGCATATCTGGCCAATAAATGTCTTAACAAACATTACTGTGTTTACTGAAGTACAGTTTCTTTTTACACCCCACCCCCTACGCCAGTCCAAGTGTAGGGCAAAAACTTCACTTTACCAGTCTCCTTAATATAGAGCACAAACCTGAATGTTTAGCTAAGTTTGCAGAAATAAAAAGGTTTGGGTTTTTCTGCGAACATCTGTCAGGGACTCATTTGAACTCATCTCCTGATTAAAACATGCAGGCATCACAAAGCATTAATCTTTGATATTCAATAACATCATACCCCATGTGCCTCTCTGTCAGGTTCCCATTCAGCGGTCTGTCTGATGGAGAGTGGCACCATGTGGCCGTCAGTGTGTCTGCCAAGAAGCTGGCGCTGTATGTGGACTGCTCTCTGCTGGAGAGTGTAGACTGGGTGTACCATGGCATGGGGATCAGCACAGACGGGCTGCTCATGGTTGGAGGCATCATCGAGGGGTTCGAGACTCCGTTTGAAGTGAGTGATTTCTGTCCCATTTCATGTTTGTCCTTCACTGCAAGTCCTTTATATTGCATGTGTGTATAATAACATATATGAGAAGATGGTTATGCAAAACAACTGTTCCTGGGTTATAGTCCACATGTGTTTAGTCCTGTATATGTGGAGTAACTTATACTAAAAAGACATGCTCATCCTTTGACACACACACACACACACACACACACACACACACACACACACAGAACACACAAGTTGATATTCCAGCCCCGTGGTCTTATCCAACCTTTCCTTTTCATTACAGGCACAAAGAGGTGTAGTCCGTAATCCTTAGAAACCAATGTTTGTTTTCATAAAGTATGCTTAGCAAATCCCTGTAACCTGCTCTAACCACAGACTCAATTACCTCCCAAGCACCAGAGTTACATAAGGTTACAGAGGAAACACTGATGACTGTTTGGACAGAGGATGAGTTCAGTATCCTCAACCCTCTCCCTGAAGACATCTCCGTTCACTTCATAGTTTTTGAACTACACCTTGAAACTCATAGAGAAGAAACTTTACATTGTACCTGAACCTTTAAACTCTGAATTTATTTTTCTCAAAGTTATATTATTGTTTTAGGGTTATTCACTTTATGTGCAGATTATTCTTAAAAAGCAATACATTTAAGTTTTCATCCCATGAGAAAGAGCTAACGTTTCCATTAAAGGCAGTGTTTGAGGGCCCACAATGCACTTGGCATTGCGTTGTGGACATGCCTGCCAAGTTCCACACACTCACTCATGCAGCCTGACAGTCAGAGCTGGCAGTGTGACTGAATCACAACTGGGGTTAGGAGAAGCACTATAGAAACGGCACCTGGATTTGTCCTTAGAACAGATAAGAAATGGATTCTCCATTGCCCTGTTTCCCCTGTTGACAGATTTTACTGAGCTCCAAGGACGGAGCACGTTCACACAGAGGTGGTGACAGTCATGTCTCCAGACGGTCTTTTGTGTTATGCAATGCTAATGATACATTACTGTACTTCAGCAAGACCCTCCCTACATGCACTGGGCCAATAGATTGATGGACATGGGTCTCATTTTAGTGTTCTTGTGTTGTTACAGTTGCTATATTATTAATAACACTATTTCCAGATTTGCATTTAGTTAAACATTTAAGTGTACTCAGAGTTTATACAATGTTGGCTGCAGGTTTAGTGAAGACTCACCATTGACATTCAGTGATTAAATAAGAAATAAGCATGACTAAAATCTCAATTTCCAGAAGACAATATCTACAATTGAGTTGTTTAGTTAACTTCAGTTCTTTAAGTCGAGTTTATCTTTTGCTCACATTAATACGTTAACAGACTTTTTTTGTTATGAATGTTGTCATGTAGAAGTATATTCAGTATGTGGATAGAGTAATAAGTAGTTAGAGAAACAGATCATACTCACTAATGAAATGGTGGTTCTAATCTAAAATCATAACTTTATCAGCCCTCTGCATCATAAATCCCAACTCGTTAATAAGATGCACACAACGTTAAACAACTTCATGTTTTAGGCTATTAACAACTGACCATGTTAACCTTGGTCAGACCCATACCCAAGCACACCAACTTAGGCTAAAATAAGAAGCGCATTTAAAAAAAAATAGTAACACATCTTAATTGACAATATGTTTTACTTACTTTCCCAGTAAACATGAATAATGGAGTGAAGGGCTCATTAAAATGTATCAGTCCTGTTTTGATCTCACACTTAATGGTTTTAAGGATTGACATAAAACTCTTTTTTCTTAACTTGATTTCCATAGTGATGTTAACATCTGTTTTGTTTTTTTTTGCATGCATGCATGCATGCATGCATCGGGATCCATCAGGGCATCTGTGTTTGGCTAAATTACATCTGTTCAATGGCTCTTGATCAATCCCAATTTAAATACAGTTGGATGTTTTCCTAACATGAAAGTATACTGCAGGCATGTTTGTTTTGCAGACATATGTGCAGTGCATATTTTTAGAGCTTTATGAGGTTTTCTGGGAAAAGATTTAGATTTTCTGCAGAGAACATGTCAAATTTCTTAAACACAATCTAGCAAAAATACAGCAATATGTGTGTCTGCATTAAATAAATGAGCAACAGTTCAAGAATGAAGTTCCCTGGAACATGTCCTAAATACTTCTGCACATGGTTTGGTATTTTACTGTAGTATGGGGCACAAACTCACACAGGGTAACCTCATCAAATGTTGTTGGTGGTCTGGAGCCAGGGATGAGGAGACTGAAGAAGCTGTTGTCCCGGTGGAGATGGTGGGGTCTTTATCAGAGTCATGATGCAGCAGAGTTTCATAAGGTTCAGCCCACCACAGTGCAATTAAAGTCTATAGAAGTATGAAGTCAATGAAAGGGAAGTTTAAAGGTGACAGTGAATTTGGAATACTGACATGGAGATAAAATCAGAGATGAAATGGCAGAAAGGTAAAAGAAAAGTGATACACAGTGATGGTGGAGAAATATGAAGAAGTTGGTTGGAGCTGTCAAAGCAGTTGTGGAGTTAAACAGTTAAAAAGTTAAAAGACAAACACAAAATATGAGAAATGCACCAAACAGACACAGGGAGGGTTGAAAAGTTTAAAAAAATGAAGGGTGGGTTGGATAGGAAGGAATCACAAGATGAGGGGACATCAGAAGGAGAGAGATGTTGGATGGATGAAATATAGAAAGTCAGTGGGGGAATAAGGGAATAAGGAACTAGGGATGTGAGCAAAAGAAAAACAAGGAACGAGAAAAGAGTAAAAGTGTGTTTTTTACAAAGGTGTAATACATAGAAGTCCAAAGGATGGTGTGTGAAGTAAAATGGGTGGTAATGTAAAAGAAAAATGAATGAAAAAGTGTAGAGGGCAGGAGGGGAGAGATGAAAGAAAGAAAATGAAGAAGAGAATAGGAAGATGAATGAAGGTTGAGGGAGTGGTAGGCAGGATTAGAGGACCATATGTATTCCTACATGAAGGACAGAACGGATGGAGAGCTGAGGGAAACAAGATGTAAGATAGTAATGGTAAGAGGTAGACAGGAGAGGTAAGTGATAGAAGAGAAGATGAGAAAGAGCTATGGTCAATGGAAGCTAGATGAAGATGGATAGGAAAATGTCTACCACGGACGGGGCTGGCTCCAAGCTATATAACAGAGTTACTGACACCATATGAGCCAGCCCGCAGTCTTAGATCCTCGGGTGGGAGCCTCCTGGTCGTTCCAAAGTCGAGACTTAAAACTAAAGGTGACCGGGCCTTTTCAGTCAGGGCCCCTCGACTTTGGAACGACCTCCCTGAGGAGATAAGACTCGCAGACTCCCTCAATTCTTTTAAATCCCTTCTTAAAACATACTTTTACAGACTTGCTTTTATGTGATGTCGTCTTCTTAATGTCTTCTCTTACTGGTTTTACTATTTTTATCTTCTTTTACTTCTTACTGTCCTTTTATTTATGGTCTTATTTTGTATTTATGCTCATATCTTAATCTCCTCGTGTTTTAACTTGGTAATTTCTTATCTTACTTACTTTGTCTATTTATGTTTTGTATTTATAGTTAATTTTTATTTTTATTAATATTATAGTTTTGGGTTTTTTGATCCTTTAACCACTTGTTTTTATTTCTTTTACTGCGCTTACCTTCTCATTGCTTTTGATTTGCTTTTATCTCTTAGTTTCTTACATCTTTTTAAATCTTTGGTCCTCTTGGTCTCAGCTCATGTTGTTGGGTTCTTGTGTTCCTGGGTTCTTATGATGGTTCTTATGATGGTTGGGTTATATATGTCTGGTTGTGTATCGTGCACTTTGGGTTCTTTTCTGTTGAATTGTTTTTAATTATTTTTGGTATTTTGCATCTGTTATATTCTTACTGTTGTTAATGTTTTCCTGTGTTTGGTTTAGTTTGTTCTTGTTTTTGCTGTTTGTCAAAGCACTTTGTAAACCTGTGTTTTTAAAAGGTGCTATATAAATAAAGCTATTATTATTATTATTATTATTATTATTCTAAAGAGGATGAAAGTAAAGAAAATAGATAATGGACTGAAAGGGTAAAACTAAATGTTAGAAGGAGGATAGGAAGTGTGGAGAGTAGGAATGGATAATGAAGGAAACTGTAGGGGAGATAGAGCATGGTTTGGAGAGAGACAATTAAGAGGAAAACTGTTGGAAACTGAACATGAAAGGGGAATCATCTTGACTGCTTTTATTTGAGACTCAGTTCTAGTAGTTATCTGTATCCTCTTAAACATAGCTACAAAACATTTTGTACTTTTTCTACAAGAATGTTGATTTGTGTGTCTCTGCAGGGTCATCTCCGTCAGCTGACCTTTCTGATGGGTGACCCAGGTGCCGCCAAGCAACACTGCAGCCACCACCCGCCCCGCTGTGGTGAGATCGCCCCGAAGCCTCCACGCTCCCCTCGCACTAACAACGCCTTTGAGGTGAGGAGATGTTAATAAGAGAGGGGGGAAGCACATCAGGAAAAGTCATGTCTTTTCTAGGCATTGTTCCTTTGACTTATATAAACAGCAAGGCTCTGACGCGTCACTGAGGTGTTTCAGGTGAAACCCACAGCCCAGACACTCAGACTCCTACAGTTAACACTGTGACATGATAAAACATCATTAGAGGATCTGAAACAAAAACTAGACTGACTCCAGTGGTTTTTTGATCCAGTCTAGTGAGTTTAATCACTGGGAGTGTTTGGTTGTTCATCGGTTTAAATCTGAACTGTTTGTTTCTCTTATAATATATAGAATTTCTCCATTTTGTTTCCATACAGAACATACTGCTGGCCTCAAATGACCTGGAGGACCTGCTTGGGGAGAACGAGTCCTTTTTGAATTTTCGCAGAATTGTAAGTTTATTTCTGACTTTTTTAGCTGTTAACAACATGTAAAGAAAATCACACAATGTCTTAGTTTGCTGCTGTGGACCGGAGTTGTAGTAGAAGAATGTAGTCCACTGACCAGTGGTCTGTGTGGTTGATCAAAGTGTGGGCTGTGATTCATGTACACCAACCACTGGTCTGGTGTATTTAGCTTCACCAGTGTCAGTCTGAAACCAGCATCTGGCTTTAATAAGCATTGTGGTGAGGAGCCTCAGGCGTCTGAGGCAACAACCAACCGTACCACCTCTGGTCCGTGTGTGTGTGTGTGTGTGTGTGTGTGTGTGTGTGTGTGTGTGTGTGTGTGTGTGTGTGTGTGTGTGTGTGTGTGTTCTGTGAGATGCCTGTGTGCCTAACCTGTCTGTGCTCTGGTCCATCAGTCTTTGTCTGTTTGCTGTTCTTTGTTGTGGCCTGTAAAGTGGTTTATCAGGGTTCTGTAGCTAAAACACTGTTATGTTCAAATACAGTTTTCCTCATTACTTATGGCTTTAATCTTTTAAAAAAAGTGTATGATTTGAATGTTTAAATGGGCGGTGGGGGGGTTACTCTTGGAGTTTCTTTGTTTCTTTAGTCACCAGTTACAGAGAGCATTGCTTTGAAAATCAAGTCATGTCACTTATTTTTACCCCATAATTTGCAGCTTGGGAATGTGAATATTTTATGCTTTCTGTCACACAGATGATTTAAAAAAAAATGTTTTAGTCAGACAAAACTATTCATTTTAGGCCAACATCTTAAAATGAGGGAATACATAGTTTTTTTTATTTTTACATTTTATTTCTCGTACAGTGAATTGAAATGCATGCACTTTCATTTTGCATGAGTTTTGTAAAGTATAGATATAGCTATACCATTTTCCCTGTCCATAACCAATTCAGATACCTGGACTAAAAAAAAAAAACATAGTGTTGGGGGTGGAGAACACTGATTAATCTGAAACCAGTCTCTCTCTTTTTTTTTGCCAGGCTTAGTTTTCATTGTGTCTGATTGGTGCATTGACAGTTTTGTCCCATTTTAAGAAGCATTGATAGGGCCTGACAGATATATTTTTTGGGGCCGATACGGATATAGATATTGGGGAGGAAAAAAAATCAGATACCGATATGTTTGCCGATATCTTTCTCAGCCGATTAATCTATCGAGCTCTAGGTAGTAGTGTTGGTTTCACAAAAACTCTAATGTCAAATTCAGCCCAACACTACTGATGTTATCGAGCAACAAGGGAAGCAGCAGTATTTGTATTTGATGGCCTAATAGGGGAGGTGTCGGGTCATTCTTGGCAGCATTTTTATATTCTTTGTGTTCAAAGATCCCGTTTAATGGATCACTGAACTTCCTGGCAAACAATGTATCTTCATAGTGACCTAATGTTGAAATAATGGTTGTGACTCAGAAATCAAAGTAAAGCTGTCCAAACACCATATGGATTAAGGCTGGAGACAACGTTAAAGAAGTAATGACATTACATTCAGCATTTAAACTTGTGTTGATGAGGATTCATATTATTTACAGATCATTGTGCTGAAATCCACAATGAGCCATCTTTCTTTCATTCAGAAATCTGTTTGTTATGACTATACCCTGAAAACAGAGTTCCTGAAATACATATGGTTGTTTACATTGGCACTTGAAGAATAAATCTTGTTTCTGGGATCTGCATGTGTTTGAAATAGAAACAATGTAAAGGCCGTGCTCTTGGTAATGCAGGAGAAGCAAAGCTGGTTTAAATTTACATTTTCATGTCCATGCAGTATGCCTGTATCAAATCTGGTTCTCTTTACAGTGCACAGTAGTGTATCTGCAGAGCAGTGCATAGTAAAGCCCAGCAGACCAGACCATGCCGTGCCATGCCAGCCCCACCAGGCAGAGCTTCTCCATCACGATGGCATTGAGATGCCTTTGTGATGATGTAAACCACAAAGTGTTCTCCTGCTGTTTTGTGTTACACATTAATGTTTGCAGAAACAAGCTGCACCAGATCTGTCTTAATAGTCACTGAAATCCCGTCAGCTTGCTGCGTCTCTTTCTCATTATCTCTCTTCTGTTCATCTGTTTCTGCTTCCAGTTTATTTTGTTGTGTCTGAATGTGTCTCCATGAGCTCTCTGTCTGTCTCTTCATGTATACTTGTCTCTGTCTGCTCAACTGTTAAAATTACTTTGTGTCTTTCTCTGTGCTCCATAGCAATGACTGACAATAACCCAATCAAACATCCCTTTTTTATGTTGACCTACGTTACTGTACTTTAAAAGTTTAAAAACGACAATGTTGTAAAGTATATTTCTGTACGCCCATCTAAACTTAGCTAACCAGCTGCAGGTTTCCCTTACATGTATGTATGGGGAATATTAACTACCTCTAACTATTTAAGTAACCACCAGCCTTTTACTATCACGAGTTGAAAACTATTTCATGACTTTGGATGGTGTTTAAAAGATTTTGCACTCTGTCAAAAGTACACTTTGTTATGACATCTGGTAGACTTGAGGTTAATAAATTAATCACAGACGTGAAGATATTAACAGTAAAACTCAAGTCAAGTCTTATCTGCACGTTATTATATAGGGGATGGTGAACAAGGAGAACAGTCTGCAGCCTGTTTCTAATTAAATACACACACCAGAGCTGTGGAGGTACAGCCACCCCGTCTCTGGCTCTCTTCACAATCTGCATGTTTAAAAGAACAAAAATAACATTAACAAGATCTAGTTTTCCTTCGTTAAGGTCTGCTGCTGTCGTCTTTGAAGCGGAACATTTCTGACCGTGGGGCCACGTGTTGGGGTTTCCTGACTTTGATGCATGTCCTGTCTGGGGCCAGCAGCTCCCATGACAGGTGCTCTCTTTAGAGACAAGGTACTCCACCAGTTAGTCTACCGCTCCTCCAATGGGCTCTAAGATGTTACACACTCCTGGAGGTCAGGGACCTTAGAGTTTTGAACTTGAGAATATGTTGATGGCTTTGAACCCTTCTAATCATCATGCTCTGCATTTGCAGAATTACTTACCTTTGTTAGATTTTAGTGCCTATGTTATGTGTGCACAAATGTGGATTTTGTTGCATATTAGGAATGCATGTGTGTCGGGGAGGGGGGCATGTCAGAGCTTGTGTTTTTTGTTTCTTTACTCAACATCAGTACGAGAGCAAATCTACTTTGTCTGAGGGCTTTCAGTTTTATAAATAGAAGTAACACTGTACTCGTCAGCGATGGATGGGGAGAGAGAGTGAGAGGCAAACATACACACACACGCACACACAGGCAGGCGTAGACATACGTCTGTGGTCGTTGTATTCCTGTTCTATGTCCTATCACAGCCAAGTGTTTCCACTGGGGTCTCTGGAGAGGCCTCCTTCATAAAACTTGTCAAACAAAGGCTTTTTAATGGCCAGGTCAGACAAAAACAAAGAGGCGGAAAAAACCATCCATTATTTTCACACTTCTTCATGACTCTGTCAATCCACCAGGGTCCATGCAGTATTTATGTAGTCTGGCAGGAGTTACTTAGTATAACTAGACCCAAGGTAGAACTTTCATGTGTAAAGAAAGTTTAAGTGTAGTCGATCGGTGTAATCAATACAAACAACTCCTTTTTACTGAACATATCAGAATCATTAAGGTCTGTAGTTTAAGGACCGCTTGCATTTAACTTTCTTTTTTTGCACCTTTTTCCCCTCACTTTTTCTTTTCTTGGCTGGAGGCATCAGCAGGGGTCAGTGGTCAGGGTCATCCAGATGTGTTGAAGAGACAATTGTAAGGGGCATTTAAGTCCGTGATCATCTCATCCCATATAAGTCGGGGCGATAGTTGTTTCTAAAAAAAAATATTTTAGATGTCATCGATGAATTCTGGATGACTCATCCTCTTCCTGTCAGGAGAGCTTGAGAATAGCAAATTGTGCACTGGAGTTCTAAAAAAGGCTGATCTTTTTTTATCTGTCAGAGCTTCTATGAGTCGGTGTGAATGTTTTGTTCCTGTCCTGTTATTAGCCAAAAACAACACGTTCTCATGCCAGCTCACCTCACATTAAGTCCTTGATCTCTTGATACTCATTTTTTCTGCCTTCCTGTAACTGTTGATATGTTAAACACACGGTTGCTAAACACAGACAACATTTTCTATTTTTCCAATCATTAATAGGGAAGGAAGATGCTACATGTGCTGACAGATCCAAACGTACAGACTCAAGAATTCTCTGCTGTATTCAGCCAAAGAACTCAGACGAGTACTGTCAATAGTCAAAAGGCCATGCAAAGTGTTGTAATACTGTTTACTTAACAGTCATGTAAATATTATTGAGAGAGAAAACACCATTATGTAAGCACTTATTTTGTGTTTAGACTCTGTAGTTAAGTGAGTTATTTTTTAAAGGTCAACTCAATCAGTTTGCTGTCTCATAAAACACTTAAATTAAAGAGCTCTGAGCATGAACAGAGCTTTAAGCTGTGTGTCATCTTCTTGCAATGCATTGCAGAAAGATTACATACTGAAGCAGGAACATGTCAGAGCAGCATCAGAGGGGAAACGGTGGGAAACAGAGCTTTTGTTTTCAGATGGTTTAATGAAGACTTGTATAAAATCAATCCGTTCAGTCCATCTGGTGCGATAAAGTCTTGATCCATAACTTTGTTTCTTTTGAGTTACATGATGCATCAAAGTCTGTGTTAAACGGCTCACAAAATGTTGAGCAAACAATTTGTTTAATTGAAACACAAGGACCAGAAGGAATGCTTTGTGTTAGTGTTACAAAAGGCATAGAGCATGCTTTGATTTCTCAATGAACATTTCTGCTCACTGTCAGACTTTTATTTTTTACACAACAATTCATTTAGCAGTTATGTTTCATCTTCTTAAAGAGTTGGTTTAATTGTTTCCAAAAGAATAAATAAAGTGATTCCAGATAGGCCAGGCAATCCTCACATTATAGGACTCGAGGAAGACGGGATGCTCAGATTAAAGGACGAGAAGAGATTGTGTGTTTGGGAGGAAAAAGACAGAAATGGAGAAAAGAAGATAGAAGAGTTCTTCCCTAAGTCTTTTCTCTCTCTCTCTCTCTCTCACCTAGAGGCATAGAACAATTTTCTTTAAGTGAGAAGCCACAGCATGCATCAAACTCGTAATTTTTCTCTTCAAAACTATAATTTAGTGCAGAGTATCTATGCACTGAAGATAAATCAGCAGTGTAACTGCAAGGTGATGGTTGACTCTGCTACATCAGCAACCTGCAGTTTCTCTCCTTTGTGTTTCTTTCCAGTAATAAACCACTCCACAAGAACCAAAATCCTTCCACTCCAGGTTTCGCTATGAAGTGCATCAAGGATTATGTTTTCAGTGCAGACAGCGGGGCTCTCTGGAAGCTATTATGTGGCAGGGAGATGTGCTGGGAAGTTGTTTAGAATTAAAACGAGATCATTGATTTCCCCCACACATCTGCCCTGCAGTTCATAAAGCGGCAGCGCCCACAGAGGTTCTGTTTGCCCTGAATCAACCTCCCTCTGCTCTCGTTTATTTTTATTGCAGTTTATGCTAGACCACCTCCCCCTTTGTTCCTTAAAGACATGAAGTAATGCTTCCTGTGGCAAGGAGCTGCTCAGCAATTCTCAACTTTCATGCAGAGGAGGTTTTTCTTTGCATCAAACCCAGTTGAGTAAATCAAACCAACCTCAGACAATCCTTGGTTAATTTTCACCCTCAAATGGTCTTTCTACTGTGGTTGTTTTGCTGAATCGGGGCACTGCAGCTTTCCCCTCATTTTATTCTTCTCTAGAGGCTTTTGGTTTTTCCCTAGGTCTAGTTATGTGCACGCTCCCTTCCACCCAAATCCATCCATGTGTGAAGTGGTGGGGATTCCCTCACATCATCCCTGGTTCCTTTTGTTCTGCTTCCATAATCTGAAGCAGTTATTCTCTGTAGCAGGTTTTTAGTTGCCCATGGTGTTGTGGTTGGTATGTTGTGCCAGCAGCTTGCTGCGATCACATGTTCACTGTCACCCTCAATTTAGTTAAGTAATAGGACTGCTGGCAAACCGTTTGGATGATGATGTTATCATGTGCTATAACATTGAATGTATGCATTGGTTTAGTCAAATAATTAATTCACCATGGACTGTACATCTTCCCTTGTTTTACTTTTTTCCAGCATTCACAGAGGCCACCCTGAGGGCGAGTGGGCTGGGCCACAGTCTTCTAAAGTATATGTCACATTAGATGTATTGTTTGTTCAGATGTATGGTTGGTACTTGTGGAAGGGTGTGTACCCAGTAGGTGTGTGGGTGTGTCTGCAAGGAGAGGTCTCCCTGTGGGTACAATGTGCACAGAGGTAAAGTGCAGACAGACCTGAGGTGTCTCCTGCAGTCATGCTGCACCGTGTTGGATGCTACTTGCTGCTGGGATGCCTGTTGCTGGATTTAGACAGATTGCACGTGCAAGGTCAAAGGCGACGGAAAGCAAAGGTACTGCCTGCTCTAACCCTGTTCTCATCTGTCTTTACTTCTTTTTGTACCTTGTTGCTGTAGGTTGTGAAATGCTCTTCAGACCACTGTATTACATACGATTGATAAATGCCTCCTGGGGTTTAACTGGGAGGAGGGGATTTTTTTCTTCTAGAATGGATGTTGTTATGATTTTAGACAAAACACTTCTTGCATTTGTGGCCCCTAAGGGTTTGATTTTGCTCTTGAGCTGAAGTACTTGGACAAATAATTTTCTGACAATGTCAGACATTTGCAGGTGCAAGCTTCTCAAATGTAAAGAGTTACTGTTTGTCTTTGTCATTAAAGAGTCTTTGGGTTTTGGACTGTATGTAGGACAAAAGAAGACAAGATAGTTGTGAGCATTTCACATTTTGATTTGATGTTTTAAAGACTTTTGGATGAATTGATTTATCATGAAAATATTGATATATGCCCCTGGGAACGGGTGCATATTTCTCCATAATTCACGTGAAGCCAGAGGTTAGCTACCAGACAGGACTGCCTTTTCTGTGCCGCATTTCCGTTGCAGTTGTGAACTCCACACAAAACAATTGTCTTGAGATATACTTGCAACTAACATGAATTAAGTTTGATGAAATAACTTCATGATGCAGATTTGTAAAAAGTGAAAAGTCTAGCTTTGTCAGCCCGGTCCATAACAGGATCATTCATTAAACAAGTTTTGAAATAGTTGAATTAAGGTCTGATCGATAATTTCTGATGCATTTCAGATAGTCAGTGAATCTAAACGCTGATTGGCTTTTGCGACACATCAAGCAGACGTGTGGCTCATGTTGAAATATTTGAACTGTAATTGATTGTTAGCTACACTTTTATGTAGATATATTTTTATAGAGATAAATAAATCATTTTCAGAATTACATTAATGGGAGCTGGTATACCATTAACATTCTGCTTGCTTTTTGCTGTACGGACAGTAAACGTAAAGTAGAACAATACATCTATCATTATGGAAACTCTCCAACTGATTGTATTGTCTCTGGGTCTACGTAGTGTGTCCATTTAATGCTTGTATAGGAATGTAGGCCTTTTACTCAAGTTGGAGCTTAGCTAGAGGTTGCAGATCAAATGTATTGTTTAAATATCAAGGTCTTTTGTTTTCTGTTTTATCCTAGGACCACCACTGGTGATTTGTTGGGTACTTTGATCCCAACCATAAGAGGGCACATGGGTGGTCCTTGTGGGAATTCAATCTCAGATCATGAAGGTGTTAATGCTGTCCAAAACCTGCTGAGCTCAGACAAACAAAGACTGTCAATAAGAAGTCACATGCTCACTCTTCTGCACATGACATTATGCTCAAAGTACACATAACCACATATAAATACATCCATAGTATAACATGCATGCTTGTTGTGATTTAGCACTTTGAGACTGGACCTTGTGACCTTAGACCGTACAAATGTTTGGGGATTCAAAGGCAGAATCACAACCTACTAGCATTTGCCTCCTCATCTTCTCACACTTCTGCTGCTGATTTTGTTGCACTGGTTTGCACAATTTTCGTGGCATTCTTTGTTAATTTGTTAAGCAATACTTTTCTAGTTTTTTTTTTTCGCACTCTTCAGTTTTTGGTAATTCAAAAACTGTCATATGTGTCTGTCCTTACTCCTGAAACATCAGATCACTGTCATCATGCATGTTTCCAGGCGAAATTGCCTTCTGCTATTTGCAAGACTGAGCCAGTCGGAGAGCGTCTGCATACCTGTGTCTCGGCTAGATTTACGGACCTTGCCATTTGATTAGCCCTTTGTAGGAGCAAGTGTTCATTGTCTGTGTGTGTGTGCATGTGTGTGGTGATGAAAGTGCTCTAGCCTGCAGCGCTGAGTGTCAGGCTGAAAGGCCTCCATAGATTTAACAGAGGATCAGTCAGCTGCACATGGAGACAGACTTCTGCTGATGGAAGGACACAGTGGTTTGTTAAAACCATTAATGTAGCCCACTTATGCCATGTCAAAAGCTACCCCAAGTCTAACCTATTTACTGTTCAAAATATATATATATATATATATATATATATATATATACATTTTTGCAAAATTTTGCAAAAAAAAGGTTGAGTGGCTCTCCATTTTCTTTCTGTATTGGTAGAACACACACTAGCCGGGCCGTAGCTCCGGTTAAAGGCTACTGCCAGATTTCCCTATGACCCTCATGTAAACAAGCTCAGTAAGAGCTGTACATTTTTGCAGTGTTTACATCTAAAAAATGGAAATAACTTTAAATGAAGGCTGTGTCAGCTTTGACTGGTAAACTATCACTTGACCGTAGAAATGCATGACCAGCACAAGCATGTGGACGACAACCTGCAAGGAGGACCAAAGGCTCGAAGTGTTGGCAGTGCTTGCACTTCTAATCAATCTAATTTGACATTTGTTTATCCACAGTCTGTGTGATCCCATGATTAGCCATGTTAAATCAAGTGTTCTAAATTTGACTGTTTTGAGTGTTTTCTTAACTTTAGACTAGTTGACCAAAAATAATTTAAATCTGCGTTAACCGACTCTAAAATAACTCATCAGGAACATCTCTAGTAGAAATTGCTCTACTTTACTAATGGATAACTGATGTTTGGTCCCCTTTATGCAGTCATGTGTATAAATTACAACCCAGTTACATATTTGTTTAAAAATATCTTGTGAAATTGAACTGGAGTCTAAAGTGGACAGATTTTCATTTAAAATGGCAAGCTTATCAAATTTATCCAAACATGGTACCCGCAGCACCACACTGACTCACAAATCTGTCAACTGCATTACCACACCATGATACTGAGGCAATAATAAAGTAATGTGACAGTGTGATGGATCAGGAAGTTTCAAGTCCTGGCAAGTCAGACCAGTGTCTGTCTTAAAGGCTGAAAAGCTCATATAAAAAAGTAAAGAAGAAATGCTTATATGGCAATTATACAGTATGTGTAATGCAGACGCTTATTCAGTACATTCTGTCATATTTGTAAAAAAAACAGCTTTTAATTTGGTGAACTTATGTTGACAATTCAGTTGTGCCGACTGAAATCTAAGAAGCAATAGTCGGACAGATATTTTTAAATCCCTCACATCGTCATGATAAATGTTTGGGGCTTAATCAGGCCAAAATTATAGCACCCATGATCATACATGTAGAAAAAGAAAGAAGAAACATGGCAAAACTAAAAAAAGAAAATCCACAAGATTAAGGTATCAGGCTACAGTGAATACCACTTTGCACCGATGATGTGAATGTTGTCTCATGTTTAGGGTCATCAGAGGTGATGGATCAGGTAGAGGTCAGGGCTCGGTGCAAACCACTCAAGATCTTTCACACCAAACTCCAGCAACCATCTTTTATCAGCCTGACTATGTGAGGCCAGTTCAAAGGAAGGTTGTAGAAGGCTTTAATAAGAAAAAAAAGTCCAACAGCTGTTGCAACAAACTTGGGAGATGCACACTGCTGATCTGTCCTAAACTTCATTGTGTCCTTTAAGCATTATGATTTCTCTGCACTGAAATCAAACTACCAAACAATTATGAGCAGCCATAATAATAATGATGTCTGCTTCTGAAGGCTGAACCCTCAGTGGTAAAAGGTTACGTACTTGAGCTTAAGGATTAGAATTTAGCCACTGCCGCCAGTGTATGCATAATAGTCAATGGGGTGAATGGCATTTTGTGTAAAGAGCTTAAGGGAGTTAAAAGACTATATTGGAAATATATAACTACAATCCATTTACGATTGGCCATTATAAAATCAGTTTTAGGGTCCTGAGGGTTTAGGTGCTGATACTGCAAATACTTGTGATCGTGCAAAGTTTCATTTCAAGTAGAAGAGAAATCAAGAGTTCTCATCTTGCAGGAGCATTAAGAGCAATTAAAAATTATGTGAAACTGTTCTGTCAATTCTTCAGCCAGAAGCCATGAACACTGAGAGAAAGTAACACTTGATACCCTGGCTGTCGTTTTCACCTATAGAGTGGGCCAAAACCTTACTCACTCATGTTGTGCTTGTGATCAGACAGTGTGGTGTTAAGATACAAAGGCTAGAACACACACATTGAATAAGCATGGTGTCCATGCTTGCTACAGCCTGCTATCTGAGAGTGTAAACATTGTCTTGGCATGTGATATAAAGCTTTAAATAGGTATTAACTGGGATGATTAAAGATTAGTTTGACAGGCTAATTACTGAGATGTATGAAGTGCAGTGTCTGCTCTGGTGTCAAATCTATCAGCTTGATGACCTAAAGGAGTCTTCTGAGTTTCATACCACTGCTACAAAGATATCAGCTTTTGGGCCTGGATTACAATATTCTAGTGGTGAAACGGATCTCGCTTGAACAAAGAGAGTTCTGTAGATTACAGCAAACTTGTTAATACGACCTCCCTGAGGAGATAAGACTCGCAGATTCCCTCAATTCTTTTAAATCCCTTCTTAAAACATACTTTTACAGACTTGCTTTTATGTGATGTCGTCTTCTTAATGTCTTTTCTTACTGGTTTTACTATTTTTATCTTCTTTTACTTCTTACTGTCCTTTTATTTATGGTCTTATTTTGTATTTATGCTCATATCTTAATCTCCTCTTGTGTTTTAACTTGGTAATTTCTTATCTTACTTACTTTGTCTATTTATGTTTCATATTTATATTTACTTTTTATTTTTTTTAATATTATAGGTTTTTTTTATCCGTTAACCACTTGTTTCTATTTCTTTTACTGCTCTTACCTTCTTATTGCTGTTCTCTTTTTATTTGCTTTTATCTCTTTTAGTTTCTTACATCTTTTTAAATCTTTGGTCCTCTTGGTCTCAGCTCGTGTTGTTGAGTTCTTGTTTTGCCTGGGTTCTTATAATGGTTCTTATGATGGTTCTTATAATGGTTCTTATGATGGTTCTTATAATGGTTCTTATAATGGTTCTTATAATGGTTCTTATGATGGTTCTTATAATGGTTCTTATGATGGTTCTTATAATGGTTCTTATAATGGTTCTTATAATGGTTCTTATAATGGTTCTTATGATGGTTCTTATAATGGTTCTTATAATGGTTCTTATAATGGTTCTTGTGATGGTTCTTATAATGGTTCTTATGATGGTTCTTATAATGGTTCTTATAATGGTTCTTATAATGGTTCTTATGATGGTTCTTATAATGGTTCTTATAATGGTTCTTATAATGGTTCTTGTGATGGTTCTTATAATGGTTCTTATGATGGTTCTTATAATGGTTCTTATGATGGTTCTTATAATGGTTCTTATAATGGTTCTTATGATGGTTCTTATAATGGTTCTTATAATGGTTCTTATGATGGTTCTTATAATGGTTCTCGTGATGGTTCTTATGATGGTTCTTATGATGGTTCTTATAATGGTTCTTATGATGGTTCTTATAATGGTTCTTGTGATGGTTCTTGTGATGGTTCTTATGATGGTTCTTATGATGGTTCTTATGATGGTTCTTATGATGGTTCTTGTGATGGTTCTTATGATGGTTCTTATGATGGTTCTTATAATGGTTCTTATGATGGTTCTTGTGACGGTTCTTATGATGGTTCTTATAACGGTTCTTATGATGGTTCTTATGATGGTTCTTGTGTTACCTGGGTTCTTATGATGGTTCTTATGATGGTTCTTGTGTTACCTGGGTTCTTATAACGGTTCTTATGATGGTTCTTATGATGGTTCTTGTGTTACCTGGGTTCTTATGATGGTTCTTATGATGGTTCTTGTGTTACCTGGGTTCTTATAACGGTTCTTATGATGGTTTTTATGATGGTTCTTGTGTTACCTGGGTTCTTATAACGGTTCTTATGATGGTTCTTATGATGGTTCTTGTGATGGTCGGGGTTTTATATGTCTGTTGTGTATCGTGCACTTTGGGTTCTTTTCTGTTGAACTGTATTGAATAATTTTTAGTATTTTGCATTTGTTATGTTCTTACTGTTGTTAATGTTCTTCTGTGTTTGCTTTAGTTTGTTCTTGTTTTTGCTGTTTGTCAAAGCACTTTGTAAACCTGTGTTTTTAAAAGGTGCTATATAAATAAAGTTATTATTATTATTATTATTATTATTATTATTATTATTATTAATAGACTAGTTAATAGACATATACCTACATATAATCTGCTTTTGCAAACTTCCTCCTGTCTCTTCAAACCGACTAACCTTTGCTAATATGCCTGCAGGCCTACATTAAGGATCTGTGCTGGGACTTCAATCTTGTTCCTTCTGGAGCTTGTCATAGTCATATTCTGCTGTACAGATGAACTTAGAGGGATGATGATGACCAGGGGAGATCTAGTGTCAATTCATCCACAGTTGCTAGCTGTGTGGACTGGGTTAAGAGAGAGAGAAAGGGGGCAGAGGCAGTAAATTGGAGAGTGCATTTTGTAATACTTTGTATACCTAATGGTTACCTGGTATAAAAAAAGTTTGGTTTTTCTAAGTATAAAATAGTTTGGTCCGGCAGTATGAATCATCTGCTCAGGATGAGAGGCAAAAGTTTGAACTTCAAAATTTGATATACAATTGGGAAATTGTTAAGGGAGAAAGACTGGACTATTCATTTGGTATGCAGTGCCATAGTTCACACTCCAAAAGCTCTATCCTGATTCCTGAGAAAATATTTCTGAGCATGCAGACCACTGTTCTCATACCCTCGTGCTCTCCATACTGTAGTTCTCTCAGCTCCACTTTACTACTCTCCATTACAAGCCATTAGGGTAATCAAAGTAAATTTACAGCCCTTTGCTCCCTATCCCTCTCAGCAGGGCCCCTATCCCCGCCCCACTGTTCCCTGAGGCCCAACATATTGATGTGCATTTGTTGTGTTTCTGTCTGCATGTAATACTCCATGACATACAAGGGGAGATGGCTGGGTCACAGAGTTTTGCATGTGCATGTTTCTGTTTCTCCTTTCACCTCTGGGTACAGCAGAACTTTAAACTGCTTTGTTGTTTTCTCTTGAAATACGTGTTTTTAATGTGGCAGAGACTTAATGGGAGTCAATAATAAGTTCATATTGTGGCAACTCTTGTTATTAACCAAAGTGATTTACAGTGAACACAATTATGGTTAGTTTTATGTAAGATGGTTAAATTTTTCTGGGAGTGATTTTGAAATGAAGGGAGGTAGCCTTCTCCAGAGGGGACTCTGGAAATAGAAAAGTGTACACAGGTGTGTAATCAACACATGTCCAAAAAGGTAACACAAATGGAAACATGGTTGTGATACCTCCTCATCTTATGATATTAAATTTAAGGTCAAAGATGAAATGGAGGCTCCAGCAGTGTGAGGAGTTTTAGTTCTAATAATCACATATTTGCTGTGGTTTGGAAACACAATGCAACTCGATGAGAACCAATGAAATGTTAATTAGAGACATCATATCCAAGTGTTTTGGACAGAAATTAAACAAAATATGTTTTAATGAGCAGAAATCAAAAAGGCCAGGGGTAACTGCCTAGAAAAGGGGAAAAAAGGACTCCCAAGGCCAAAGAAATCAAACCATTTGTCAGCTGTGTCAGATGTCATGTCATATGGCGGCTATTAAGAAGATGAGAAGATTTGAGGGAGTGTTTTTATGAGAGTTGTAAGCGAGTGATTTAGTTCTCTATGTAGGAAAAGTTCCATTACAACAATAACTGGTTTACAGTCATTTTTCATTCTTTGACACGTCTTCTCGGTCTGGATGGTATGACACTGCTTTATATATCTGTATTCTGTACAGTGATTTGATTCATTCTAGATATATCTTTGAACTTAAACATTTCTCTGGAGACCAAATGGGTCCCCCAGATTATTTCTGCTACACCCAGGTTCGCCCCCCCCCCCCCCAATATAATGGTAGGGGAAACACTGGAAGTTGATGTGCAGAAATTACAAACTAGAATACGGTAATGTTCAAAATTTATTGTCCTTCAGACAAAGTTGTTGGCAAAATAAGACATCCATATCAAATCTAGGTATGTACATCAAAACAATACACAACCCAGCAAAACATCTGTTAAAACATTGTTCATGAATAATCTCCAGTTCCTGTTTTCTTTCTCCACAGAACGGGTTTCTGCGACGAGGGAGTTCTCGAGGAGACGGAACGGTTCCTTCTGGATCCAATCGAAAAGGCTCAGTAGGTCGAGGGGATGTCTTTGTGGTAGATGAGGACACTGACTTATTGGATCCAATCTTCCAAAATGGAGGACAAATCAACCCTCAGTGGAAACCGTCCAGAAATGGACTTAAGGGAAGCCAGAAGGGGAAGCCTGAACTGTCCTCAAAGGACTTGGAGGAAAATATAACCACAGACAAAAAGACAGACTCCAATGGAAGGACTTCCTCACTGTTCCCTGGAAAACCCTCCGATGAAATTATTGATTTGGATGGTGAAGGGGCCACCAAGAAGCCCTCAGTGGGATTACCTGTACTTCCAAAGATCCCTTCAGGTCCAATTACAAACACCGACTCATTTAATGGGGAGCCTGATGAGAGGTCCAGGTCAGTCTCGCCTACACCTCGTGTAATCATCCCTGGTTCTTCTGCAAAGACAGAATTTGAGGAGGGGAGACCAATTACCAACAAACAAGAAACAGAGAACAAGGGTAAACAGCCAAAAAAGGAGCGCCCTGGCACTGTAACTATAGTGTCCAGAGATGGAGACCTGGTCCTAGGCTCAGATGGCAAAATGTACCAGCTCCAGAGAGGACCACCAGGCCGAATGGGTCCACCAGGGCCAGAAGTGAGTGGTCTTCTTACTGATGTAAATCCCTTGTTTTATAGTTTATATTGTATCAGTTTTTGGACATTGCTTAAGGCGGGACTGAGGTTTGTTTCAAACTGACTCATCTTTTCATTTTATGTTTCCTATCAGAGAAATCTGATGTTGGATAAGATAAAAAAAAAGTTAGATCAAGCCTTATGAATGAAAAAACCAATGTTAATGCTTTACAGCTTACAAGAGCTGTTCTCCATCAGCTACCATCTGAGTTTGATCAGGGAACATTACACTGCTCAAACATATGTTGATCCACATGTCTTTGATGCTGAGATCCAAGCTCCAAGGGAACCTCATGGTTAAGGAGTCTCAACAGTTTGTCATAGCGTCACTTAATTTGAGAATCTTACTCTCTGGTTGACGAGTTGTCTTTGATGCCTGGAAATAAGAGCATCTAATACTATCCAGTCAGAAGGTTTACCTGGTGGGAAAGATGGGCCAACACAGGGACCTCAAGACGGACAGAATCCGAACCAGACTGCACATCTGGTGGCGTCTGGGTCAGCCTCTGGAGTCAAGCCACCATAAAATCCACAGGATCACTCAGCACGATTAGTGTGATTGAAGACGTCTGTAGGAAACATGAAGGAGGATGTCCTGTTGGCTTAGAATTTTCTTTTCATGCACCAAATTTCAGGTCTTTCTTGCATTGCCTGCAGCTTCAAACCTATACTTTAGCAAAAAGTATGAATTTTGTGGAAATGCAAGGTAATCTAACCATGACATGGCCCCAAAAAATCCACCTCTCAGATGGGTTGGCAGGTGCATTGAAACAATATATCAAGATGTCTGGAGTGTCGTGCATTTCTTCACCTCTGCCAATCTTTTTAAAACAATATTTGTGTATCAGGGCACATTTTTTTCATTGGTACGGGTTGTTTGGTGTTTTAACTGAGTTCCCTCATATTATAGAAATTCAGTTGAAGAATCGATTTTAAGCTGTAAAGTATTTTGTTTTTGGTGCCAAACCTTTTAATAAGTGTAATATTAATAACCAACAGGGTACCCCATGTACAGCCAGCCTATGTTCTCAGGTGCCGGGACAGTTGTGGAAACATACAATGAAAAAATGGCAAACAGAAAATGACTTTACTGTCACTTTATTGTGAGTGAACAAGCTGTAGCTTCCTTGGTGGACTTGAGGAAGCTACAGGCAAAACACGTTGTTCCCTCACAATAAAGTGACAGTTAAGTAATTTTTCAGTGTACTGCTGTTTATTTATTTTTTCTTTAAATTAGTGTTTTGCAGACAGTCAAAAGGCCACACACTCTGAAGTTGTATTTTAAAATTGTTTGACAAAACTGTATTAAAGTCTGGGCATTGTTGATGCATTGCACTATTACTTAAGAGTATTTATATCTTTTAGTGTTTCAGTCTTTTGAGCAGTTTTATTGAGGGTTGTTACTTTTTTCACAGGGTTGCTCAGGTGATCCTGGCCTTCCTGGGTTTAAAGGTGATAAGGTGAGAGAAACTTGTTTATGACTTTACAGCCTATGATGATGTGTTAACTTTGTCCACTTGACTCTGGATTTTAGTGCACCTGTGATTTTTGCATGTCCAGCACTGGGGCCATATCTTGTTTCATAGCTCAGTATCACCTTTGACATTTTAATACCCACTGCTATAAACTCATTTCATTCCTCCATTAAGTCCACATGAAGATTATTAATGCCACAACTCAACACTTAAATGAGCTAAATGAGAAAACGAGGCTGTGGCATACAAAGACTAATTGATTAGTCTTGCATTAAAGTAGCATTTCCTAATTGATTAGTCTTGCATTAAAGTAGCATTTACTAATTGATTAGTCTTGCATTAAAGTAGCATTTCCTTGACATCTCATAGGGTAAGATGGGCCATGAAGGGAGTCCAGGAAAAAGGGGGGAACCAGGACCTCCTGGCCCAGCAGGTTTACCAACCTTCTACCTGTGGAAAAACACAGCAGAGGAATGGGCTGCCTTTCAGGTAAGACAAGCTGAGTTCTTATTGCAGCAGCCCTACTAGTCATATTAGGAGAATGTACCTCTTGATGGCAATGTTTGACTTTCATCTGGTTGTTCAGCCAACCACTATAGTTATATATAAAGTATTTGAAATTTTCCCAAGAAATGGTATCACACTAAGCTAGAATTAACTGGTGAGAAGTCACTGGTGTATCTTTTCTATTGCAGAGTTCTAAAGGTCAAAAGACAACTTTTGACCCTAAAGGGGACTAACTGTATCAACATGTCTGTGGTTTTTGAGCAACACAAGGCTAAACACATCCCGGGATAATCTCACTACAGAATCAGAGTGATGAAATCCACATTTCATCCAAATCATACTAAGCTAGCGCATTTGCTCGAAGTCTCTTAAACATCTTTCACTTGGTGTCTATAGACAAGATAGCGTTTCTTTGCTCTTCTCTTCTTAAGCCTTTGTGCAATTCATCATCAGTTACCTTAAAGATATCAAATGTCCCCAAAGGCTGAACTATCCTACCCTCTGTTAGTCGGATCCCCAGACTATCTGTAAAACCTCTGACCCTGCAGTTAGCATGCGTGCAAGCTGATGCTCTGTTTAATATCTCTGCAGTGGCCACAGCTGTGTGTTGTAGAACACACCCAGCAGTATGTCAGCATGATGGAAACTGCAAGTCTGATCTTGAAATAAGAGGCCCAAAATAAGTCTGTTGATAGTTTGTGAAGGAGATTTGTTACTCTAAGTGCTTTGAACTTTCTGTGGACGTCCTGCAGAGGTCATTCACATTATTCCCTTTTTTCTGAATGGAGTAAGTGATTAGCCGAAGACAGATTTGTTTAGTAAGAGGGTCTGCAAGAAGCTTATGGTATTCATTTTCAGTTATGTGTTCCACAGGGTTTCATCAGGCATACTCTATTTTTCTTTTATGTTCTTTAACTCATACTGTGTCTCTAATCTCCCTGCAGCAAACCAATTTCTATCAGTTACTTCGTTCCGGTTGGCCTGTAAGTATGCTGCAACATTTAATACCCTGTCTTTTTTTGGTGATAAGTTTTTGTCCTGGTTCTTGTTGACCTGATGCTGGTTTCTTTTTTTGTGAGTTTACAGAGTAAAGAAGGCTCTGCAGGACCACCTGGAGAGATGGGTAGACCTGGCATACAGGTTAGACGAACCCAAATACAGATAATGAGGCTAAGTTGATATAACACACAAAATATCTATTTAATGACATCCTCCTGATCTTTTTGTCTCAGGGGCCACCTGGGGAACCTGGGGAGCGAGGACAACCTGGGATGCCAGGAGAGATGGTAAGCATCCAAAACTTCACTTCCTGTTCCACAGATCACATTGTTGTTTTTCTAACTGTCGACCATTTCTTAGGTGTCTTGTCTAGGGTTGCAGGTTTCTGCCTGCAGGAACTTATACAAGGCAATTTTAAAATAACACTGCCAATCATGATAGCCTCAAAGACCTGTCAATAAAGTTGTTATTTAGACTTAATGTCCCAATGATTTTTATTAACCTCTTGAATGATTTAAAATGTGAGCCCTTTATTGACGTTTAATGATGCCTTCAGTTACAAAAAAGTAGGTCACATCTTCATGGCAGCACTATTGAATATTTTGGAAATATCTGGGCATCATTTCATGTTAAATGAAATCTGACATATTTGGATTCATTCTAATCTTTAGATCATTCATCATAATGTTCAAATTAACTTCAAAGGGATTGACTTGTGAACGAGAAAACAATAAGAGTTTATTTTATTTTAAGAACAGACCGAGCTATGGATCCAGTTTCACCAAGTTTAACAACAGAGTGTTAGGTTAAATGAAGTGTAGCAGAGCTGGAAGAGCAGGGTGAGTGTGGTTAAAGGGAGTGGGTGTTTGGAAACCCTCTGCACATGAACCTCCCTATGATGTAATCTTTCTCATTTTGAGAGAATAAGCAATGAAATTATATTTATTGCTAAATTAAGATGTTCCATATTTTTTTCCAAGTTTGATTACACCGAGGAGTACTGGATCCAGTTTTCTCAATTTATTCTGAGTTATTTCACATGTTTCGTATTCTCTCATTGCTTGTGATTTAGTGCAGGATCCCATCAGATTTGAAAACCTTTGACTTTGTTTGTTTGGGTGGACAGCCTTAAATGGTGAAGGTGAATTAAACTGTGTTATATCCATGTCAAAAACCATTTTAAAATACATAAACATGCGTCCTGGAAGTCCGCTGTGCCCATGTGGAAAGTGTGAGCCTGATGACATATATAGTGTGAGGTCTCAGCTGAGTAATGAGTTGGTACTGAGACCAAACAGTGTGGTTTGGATAGTTGGACACACTCAAGTTGCCGGTACACTTTGGTTTGTTTAAACCCTGTGTGGCAGAGAATATAGATCCACTGTTTGTGTATGTTTGTGTTTTAGTCACTTTGTAGCCTGCATGAATGTAAGCATGTTAGGTTTGATGGGTCATAACCAGATATCTTCTTGTTGGTAAGGTTACCTCATCTTCTGTGAGCATAGATATATACATGTCCAATACATACATACATGCACAAGCATACAATAATTTGGCTTAATTTTGTGACGCCTGTGTGGTACACAACATAACAATCATTTCCAACCTGAGGCGCTGGCGCCAACAAGAGTTCACAAGACAAGTCATAGGGTTTGTAAGTTTTATTTTTGGATTTTTATGATTCAATATGTGATTGAAATGATTACAGTTTGCAAGCTTGTCATAACAATGCTCTAAGTAGCAGACGAAGCCTAGTGACCTCACAGTGAAGCTTATGTTGAAGTGCTTTGAACCTGTAATTATTTAGATGTCCAGCAGGAAGCAACTCCACTCTTTGCAAACAGAAGTTAGATGTCCAAGGGGCTGACACGGCATCTAACTTGAGTTATTTCCTCAGTAATCATTTTTCAAATGATTGTATTGTCTCTACTGACACGTTTAACGCGGGATGTTCATATTGTAAATAACTGTCCCATTTAGAGTAAAATAGATACAAAAGTGGTTCAGGCTTTCTGGGATGGCTTCCTCTTGTTTACATGTTGCTATTACAAAATCTTTCATCTCTGATAGAGAAGTAGCTGTGTACGTCCACCCTCTCATCTGAATGACTATGGTCCCTTCTGGCTTCAAAAAGCAAGTTTGCCAAAATGCTGCACTTGAAGTATTCAAATTATAGTCTACAGCAAATGGGTGATGCACCCTACTGTGAGTGGCCGCAGTCAAACAATGTTGGTTTAAGGAGCTGAAAACCACTGTTGTAGACAATGCGCCACTTAATTCAAACCCCATGCTATCTGAACACATTTGAAACAAATTGAAAGAAAAGGCCCAGTGAGCAAGGCACAGAATCCCCGACTGTTCCAGTGAAGCTTTTTCTGCATTATAATTATACAGGCAGCTTCCAGGTGTGTGTCCATTAGTCCAGGCATCACAAATCAATCTGATAATTACTTATCTTTCAGTTTAATTGCAAACATGTTCAAATTAAAATAAAGGAAACATGCTTATCATGCCCACTCTGGCATGTGTTTCCCCATAAGGATGATTCTCTTGCAGCTTAAGATATAACACTGGATGGCAGGCACAGGTGGTTTAGCCATTCTCTAGATACATAGATACATGTTCTCCACCTGTCTGCAGAAAGAGTTATTGCAGCCACAGTCTTTTTGGCACATCGTTGATATTCAGGTGATGACCCATCTGTGTGATGAATGGCTCTGGTGAGTGAAGGAGAGGGTCAGTGTCTTCATGGTGCAAACGTCTAATGTAAAGTAAAATTCTTCTACAGTGTGTAGCTCACCGTGTCTGTAGATTAATGTCAGTTTTGTCAACATGATCTTTAAGTGATCTATAAAGATGTCAGAACTGTTCACCAAGCCTGATAAAGAAACAGCCAGCATCAACAGGAGGAATACTTTATTTTGTCTGGTAGGGTGAGATGGGTCAACGGGGCCCTCCTGGACGAGCCGGGGCCCCAGGGAGAGACGGGGAGAATGGAGAAGATGGAGAGCCCGGGTCATCTGGTGCTCCTGGATCACAGGTGGGAAAACTCTGTATAGTAATCACTTTAACGGCACACGAATAATGCATGTGCATTATAGTTTATATATAATGAGGTTCTTATTGTTTCTCCATCCCATGTGTGTTTGACATCAGGGCCCCTGGGGATACAGGGGGGAGCGAGGCACCAAAGGGGAAAAAGGGGATGAGGTGAGTAATGACATTCAAGATTTACTGTTTGTTAAACTGTGTGCAATGTGAGCTCATTTTTATATTTTACCACCTAAATATTCATTAAGCTCCTAGTTTTCAAATCTGTCTCTGTAGCTAAATGTTTTTTTCATTTTCCTTTTTTGTTTTGTCAAGTGTAGAGCAGGTAGTTTGTGGATAGATTTACATTTTTTTAGGTGAAACCAGCTGCTGTGAATTTAATCTTTATCACATTAAATGGTTTGTTCTTTACGTATTCAGGGTCTTGTTGGCCTTAAGGGTCCGAGAGGGGAAGTTGGTGAACCTGGTGAAAAGGTACTCATTAATGCTATTCATCAACCATACTGAATATAAAAAATATAATTTTTTCTTGCAAAATGCTGATTCATGCATCACTGCTACACAACATGAAGAGCTTTTATTAGCTTTTTTATGAGGTATGAAAAAAGCAGACCGACCATGTTGCCTTTACTGTATACTGCGGAGATTGCTGCATAACTTTTTTATGATGTTCCGTTTTATAGGGCTCAACTGGTTTACCTGGCCTACCTGGTCATGTCGGACCCCCAGTAAGTCTCATACCCTTCTTGTTTTGGTTCATAAGCCAGGAGCATTTCTCTGTCCTCTGTGATCTTATTTATGAAGAACATGTCATATATAATCTGAGGGACAAGTTGCCTGGACACTACAGGATTTGTTTAAAGAATGACTCTTACAGCTGTCCTCATGTGATTCAAATCTTAGTCTTTAATGTGGTGTTAAATCAGAGAAACAAAAAAAAGAAGCAGCCTGTGAGCACTTTTATATTGTTTTAGTCCCGCTTTGAGCAGTCAGGACCTGACTCCTATTGTCTCTTCACTCTATTGTCAGGTCGATTATCACACTAATAAACTGGCATGAAATAAGAATCTCTACCTCAACTCAACACAGGCACAGTGGACTGCAGTCATTGATGAATCCTCTTTTTGTATACAGTGTGCAGAGTCTGTGTGTTATGATGATGTATTGTTGTAAAGTCTGCATTAAAAACCTCAATCTTCTCTGCAGGGGCCTCAGGGGGTGCGCGGTGGCGACGGGCCAGAGGGGCCTATTGGGCCTGATGTGAGTGTTGTGCTGTCAGACTGTAGTTGCTTGTGAAGTTCCTCCTCTAAGCCACTACCACTCATTGTTGTTGGGCTTTTCTCAAATATAATATTTACACATAAAAGATGTTTCTTTTCTTTGGTTATATCGTTCACAGTTTCCTTCTGCCTGACAGCCTGGCTGTATCTTCATGTGGTTATCTTGACATTCAAAGAATTAGATCAAGAAACATCGTCATGAAATTATTATCCCAGAGCAACTATAACAACTGAAATATGTAATAAACATTAAATGTACTCCTTTAATTATACTATGGTCCCACTCCAAACTATTGAGCTTGTTTTTTCTGTGGTTTAGCCACAAGGAAAGTATACAGTATTTATTCAGCTCGCTTTGAAGCCCAAATGAAGAATATTTGAGAAAACAAAATGTATTTATATATCCTCTTTTTACGGCTGTACCAATTGTCTCAGAGATGTGAGTGAGGGAGAGGAATACCCTACTCTACATGGGCTGTGTTTGGCTTTCATACAACCTTCAGTACATTTCAAAGTCTTTGTAATGGATGTGCAATTAATGACAGACTTTTTTGGGGTGACTTTCCACTTTAAAATGTTGCTATAGGTGTTTTTTTGTAGCAGAGGGTGACCATTTATGCTGTTCTGAACTTGTTGTCATCAGGGGGAGAGAGGACTGGATGGTCCTCCAGGTGCACCTGGGCCAGCGGTAAGCAGACCAGCAGTAAAGATGTCTAAATATTAAGTTAGTGCTCGTTATCAGCATGTGTATGATCTCTGTGTGTTTCACAGGGCGCCGCAGGGTTCACAGGAAGAGTTGGCAATCAAGGGGTTAATGGCTCGAGGGTAAGGATTTAGTACAACAAATAGTTAATACAACTCATTCTGATTGGTTACTTGAATTTGTTCTTACATGCATTTGTTAAAAGATATAGACAAACACAAAGATGATGAATGTACATGAAAAGGTGATCTCATTCTCACACTGCATGAAAATGTTTTGTATTTTTAAAATAGATTTTATGTGTGTTTTAGTTTTAAGACATTTTCAAAAAATTAACAAAGTGTTTGAACGTGTGAGCTATAATACATGAAACTATGTTATTTTATTACATTTGTAGAGAAAGCTTTAAACATTTTGGTCTGAGTGTCTCCAGGTAGTCAGCAGGTGAGGTCCCGTGTGTATAAATGGTTTATTGTTCCTTTCAGGGGGACATGGGTCCTGCTGGCAGTGTCGGTCCCAAAGGCCCACAGGTATACATACATTATGTTTGCTTTTATATGCTCCAGTTATTCAACTTCCAGGAAATGTTGTGACACTTTGTTTGGCGTTAAATGTTTGGCTTTCCTTTCCTTGACTAGGGGCCTCCAGGTTTAGAGGGACAGATGGGACCTCCAGGACTCAGAGGATCCCAAGTGAGTATAGTTCAAGGCCATGCTGCTAACGGAGACTGATGACTGGTGCTTCATTCACCTTGCAGCTACTAATATGCAATGGCTCATATTTTGGGACACTGCTTTGGTTTAAGTTAGCCCTCAGGGGCCCCCTACTGGTCTGGGGCCCCAGGCAGTTGCCTTCCTTGCCTGTTGACAAACATTGCCTCTGCTAATATGCACAGGGTTACAGTTGATCTTTGTATCTAACAGGGTCATCTCGGACTGATGGGTGCTGCTGGACGTAAAGGAGATTCTGTAAGTTTTTATTATCAAGTGAACTTTTTTTCCTTTTCCTTTTGTGAGCCAAAAGAGACCTCCATAAAATAAATATAAACTTTGAATTATTTTAAATTAGAGTGTGTAATGTTATTGAAATCTCATATCCAAATATAAGTATATCCTTTCTTGGCCCATGTCAAACTTTTCATACCCAAATGTAAAGACCAAGCGTGAGTTTCTGTACGAGCTTGTCATGGGTCTCGACTGGTGGGTGTCCTGCTTCTGTTTGAAATGAACACTTTCTGTGTGACTTTCATTCTCCTCCACGCCGGGTTTTTCTGTAGTAAATTTTGTACCTGCATCCGATCAATGCAGAAGAATACAGAGTCTTCCAAATAATGAAGAAACAGTTGCTATCTAGAGAGTGTGAGCATTTACTGTTCAGCAACTGATGCACTAAATTAAATGTGTTAATGCGTAATCTAACTTTTATGACATATTCATGTATTTAAACCTGTCTTGTGTATTTGATAACCATTTTTAACTGGTACGTTTCAATTGTGATGAATTGGAATAAAAAAATCATTATTATTAGTTGTACATATTCAAAAGAAAATATTGATAGTATATTAAGGGTATGTCCGTATGCATGACTGATCTAAGAATATTAAGAGGAGTGTAAGTTCTTGAAATCCTCATGTTGGGAAAATACTTAATCAACTATGCATTTCATGCTAGAATCTATCAGTTTGGGAAATGTTTTTTTTCTCATAGCTTATTGAATCGTGTTATAAATCTGTAGTCAGGTTTTAGAATCACTAAGTTTTTTCTGTTTTGCATCGTACAGATTAGTTTTACATTGATGATGTCCTACTTTATTTGTCTGCCTGTAAAAACAACTAGCTGTGTAAAATACTCTAGTCTTATCTAAGAACAGAGAAAACAGAGAATATAATATCTAATCCTTCTGTGATGTTTCTTTTTTTCAGGGGCCTGTGGGGCCCCCTGGGGCTCGTGGGGATCCCGGCTTTGAGGGACCCATGGTGAGTGGCATTCAAACATGTTCTTCAGGGATTCACATCATCACATTACAGTCAAACACATTTTATGGACAGTTTGGGGTTTGATATAGTGTTAAGCAGCTGTCATGGTTGGATTCAGTCCCCCTCCTCAGCAGGGTTTGGTGAATGATCCTTTTGTCACCACAGCAGCTTTTCCTCTCATAAACTGAAGATTTTGTCTCGTTGATCTCAGATGCACTCCAACAGTGTCACAGTGCCATCTACTGGCTGTAGTATCTCAGTGGACCATGACATGATTGGATTTATTCCAGTTAAAATCAGGTAGTCTCATTGAGGTCTTTTTTTTAAGAGAGACCTTTGCACAAAGATAAAAACATTTACATGTTTAATCATTGAGAGACACTGATCATTATAACTGTTGCTATGATATGCTCATTTATCTGAAGTATGACTTCAATGTTAGAAAGATGGGAGACTGTGACTTCAGATTCTTTGAGATCTTTTTCCATTTGTCTGCAGCAAACTATTTTAACCTCCTTCTTTCAAACTGATGATGTTAAAATGAGCAAGGACCCGATATTTTAATTTATCATGTGTTGAGATATAAACAAAATAATATGCAACAGTTCTTCACAATGTTTCACTTTCTGTGTATTCACAATGTAGTCAAACTAATTCAACTTTTTTGATTTCTGATATTAAATTAGCTTCCAGCTCTGTGAAATGTGATGATTTTCCTGTTAACACTTCTAATAATTCGTTTCTAAAAATGCTGATTGGTCCTTTACTTCATCAGCCTTGGTCACTCATTTCTGATTTTTTTTACAGGGTGTCGCTGGGAGTCAGGGTCCTATGGGTTTTCCTGGGATAACGGTGGGTGCTTGTGGTAGAATTCAAAACACATTTACTGCAAAACCAAATTGTGTAAAATCCCATTGACCATTTAACTCTTTACAGGGTAACAGGGGGCCAGACGGGAGCAAGGGGGATCCAGGACCTAAAGGCGACAAAGTAGGAGCAAACTAATTTCCTGTGTTATAGCCTTATATTGCCAACAAGACGAGGAGCATAATCATGTTTGTCAAAATGTTTAACGACATGTAATACTCTAACGTCTGTGTGATTTACAAAGATCTCTTCCATTCAGACAAAATATTTGTTTCTGTTTTTATCTCAGGGTATTCAAGGACCGGCAGGTATTAGGGGACCTCAGGGAGAGAGGGGTACCTCTGGCTTCCTGGGTTTCCCGGGCGCCAAGGGCCAACCTGGCTCCACAGGCACTGAGGTACAGTTAAAGTCTTATGTCATCCAACTGACTGATTTACACAAGTAACTATAAAAGCAGACTTGTTTTGGATCAAATAGCAAATGTTTAGCTTTTTGTAGGACGTTGATTTACACTGGCAATAAGAAAAACAAGCTTGATTTCAATATTTTAATTCAACAATGTAGTAAAGTATTAGCAGCATCACACTGTATTAAATGCTCTTTTAACCAGAAACAGACGTGTGGTGAAGGTGGAAAAGGGGATAAGCTTGGTTGACTTTTATATTTCTTCATTCAGGGCACAAATGGAGATACGGGCCTTCAGGGGAAACAGGGCAGCCGTGGGTTAAAGGTCAGTGATGATTAATGTGTCTGAACACAAAGAAAGGTCAGATGACTTCATATGTTGATCCAAACTTCACATTTCACTAAGAAACATGAGAGCGTCCAGAAGGCTTCTGAATGCACATTTAACAATCCAATATATCAAAAAGCAACAGAGCGCTTTTTCTGAAGCCTGCAAGTCAGAGCGAGCATGGCTCTATAAACATCAGGGTTTTAATCTCAATTCAGGCCTCAGCCTAAACCTCAAATAGCTGATCAAGAATAATTGCAAACTTAAATTATGTGATTTTGTCTTTCAGACATACAGTCATATCTTGTATTTGTACGCAATCCTCAATCCCCTACTGGGACAAAAATGATTGCTTTTTTTGGCTCCTCCTGTTTAGGATGCAATTTGCGTTTGTGAGAGGGACAAACAAACTATTGACCGACTTTGCATAACTATCAGCAACAGTGTAAACAGTGTACGTGGCTTACATAGCTAAGCATTACCTATTTGCAGATCTGTATCTGTTACTACTGTATCTGTTACTACCCTTCAACTTACCGCCTTACTGCAGTCCCTAAACAGTCTGATAGAGGCATCGTCTGGACAGTCCACAGAGTATCAGAGTCCATATGAAGTGTAAAGCTGAATTCAAATGTCCAGATTCATTCAATCTTGTTGTGCCAAGTCCAAAAGAGGCAAAAGCGGACTTTGTGCAGACATCCATAGAGCTTAACAGACTTCACTGACTTAATCTCTCACAAATCAGGCTACAAAGACACATGATATTTAATTTCTCTAATTACAAACTAAAAAAACACAAGCAGTTCAACAGGAATGTGTAGAACAGTTACAATAACTTTATTCAATGACAATATGACAAGATCTGAGAAACACATTAGACATTTTCTGACTCTCAGAAATAAGTGGGAACTAGGTCAAAGGTCAAAAATGTTCAGAGTACAGATACGTAAAAAAATAATCAACCTCCTCCCATGACTACATGACATAGCATTGCTGCTTTCAGATTTAAACATAATTTATACATTTTAGGATTTAATGTACACAAATGACAAAGTATAGCGTGTACTTGATGATGCTCGGCCACAGTTACTAACATCCTCATGTCTTTAAAGGGCAATAGAGGACCAGACGGGCGTACCGGCAAACCAGGACCCAGAGGAAGCAAGGTATTACATCAAACAGAAATCATTAATGAATATATATATATATATAGAAGTGTAATACCAGCTTGGTTCCTTATTGGGTTTTAATGTGGTTTTCTGTTGTTTTTTTCTGAAGGGTCGGATAGGAAAGCGAGGAAACACTGGCCAACCAGGTCCATCGGTAAACTAGTCTTTTCTTCTAAAGCCTATCAGACTGTAACTAGATGGTTAATTGCCCTTTAATCCAAAGAGTGTAGACCGCCCTCTTTCTGTCAGGTGTCATGAGGACACTTTTGTTGTGATTTTTTGGTGTATAAAAACGATTAGTATTACAAATAAAACATCTTAGGAGTAGTTAAATTCATTCAGATTTTCATACCTGATGTCTCAGTTGTAATATTTGTATTCATGTTTAGAGTTTTGTCTCTGCAGACTTATTTCTAAACAGTTGACATGTTTGTATGTTTTTGCTTGATCTCTCCCATCAGGGTTTGACGGGGCCTCCTGGACCAGAGGGAGCAGAAGGAAAGCCTGGTACACAGGTTCCCATTCTCTATCATATTTCAATCTTACCAACTGTCAATGCTGTGTGTGTGTCTATGTGTCCTCCACTTCCCACCACTTACTGTACGAGTGTTGCTCTGTAAATCTTTTTTATTTTTAGGAATTATGTGGACTTGCATAGACTACAGTAAGTCTTAATATTAGGTCGTTTTTTAGGTGTGTTCTTATATTAGATGTTTATTTGCACAGGGACGAATATTTCACATACAAACCACAACATAATTTAAGGCCTTCAAAATGCTCTACACTGTAGAAAACTAAACTATAAGGATATGCATTTAACATCACAGAACTTAACAATAAAGACAAGGTGCGCTATATTACGAGTGCTCTAATCTGGTCTTTGTAAAAGTGTTTTTCTTTTGTAATTTGGTTTTATAAAATGTTTTCCGAAATGTAATTTTTTCTCATTTTTGTAAAACATATTTTTGGTTTTCACTTCCCAGCTGCCGTAGACTGCGAAGATGGTTATTTCCTCAAACTGCCAGAGCTCTGACAGGGTGTGGTAATATTTAGTCCAGACAGCAGGAGGCAGTGTTGTACAGAGCAGGACCTCTGTGGGGAGCTGTTACACATACTGTATTGAGCTATATACTGAATGCTGTGTAGCATTGTATTTTATACATTATTGACATATAACTCTTAAATTGACGATGAGATGTGTTTTATTCTCAATTAAGAATACCTTAGGTAGATAGATATAGATAGATAGATAGATAGATAGATAGATAGAATTTATTTGACGTGGACATCACAGATACATTGGACGAACAAAATGCGTTGTTAAGTGTTTTAACATACATGTTAGTTGTCAAAGCCTGTCCACATGAGGCTTTTGAAAGAAAATCATTAAAGATAGGAAGAAAAGCAATAAGACAGGGAGAAACAATAACAATTTGCAGAAGGAAAAATAGCTTTTTTTAGCATATGCAGTCTTAAATTAGTGACTCGGTTGAAAAAAGGCCTAGGGGAAGTTTCTTCATTCTAAAAGAAAGCTGTTGAACCGATAAGTGCAATGTTAAAATCAGTTGTATTAAAGGGATTATTTAATATTTGGGAAAATGCATTTGTTGGTTCTCTTTCCTAAAGGTTAGCATTAAAGGCTGAACTCAACCTGTTATCTGTCTAAAGTGATGATACAGGAGAAAGTATTCTTAGGTTGGCACTAAAATACTTGAAACAGGGGGAAGCAACTGACCGGGCTCCGCCTGGAGGTTACAGCATCCACCTTCCATCAACTCTTAAGTTCACAAATTACCATGTTTAAATCTGGATTGTTAAATCCTTGGATGCTCTGGAGTCTTTTCTTAACCCTGAGGTGGCCAGAAAAAGTCCAGTACATTACTACTCTGCAGATATATATTCAGTTTAGAAAGAACATGCTGTGCCTGCTATTTTAGAAGAGCCTGTTAGCGACAGATATCAACATGCATTGTGGGCGATCTGATCACAAGTGGACAGCTCTTCATATGGCAGCTCAAACTTTACAATTCAATACATCTCTCCACATGTCTGCATGTATTAATGTGATTGGCTCTCTCTCCCCTACTCTACTCTAGGTGAAAATAAACATGTAGCCTCAATCTAAGATAATAACAGTGCACTATCTCTGTTAACAGTAGAAAAATGAAGAGGTGGATCTGTGTTATATGAGGTTATCAGCCCTATTGGTTATAAGTTTCCTTACTGCTTTGCCTTTACCTTAGCAAACTGGTAGAGGGTCATACTCTGTATTTAAAGGCTCCTCAAATAGGGACTGACATGAGTTATAGTAATACTTAAGAGTGTCACCAGATACAGCAGTGAAATAATAAAGCTGGCAAGAATAACAGGCAAGTGTTCATATCCTCTGGACTGGAACTATAAGTTACTTATAGCAGCTTAATGTCAGAGGATATGGCCTCTGACATTAGTTCATACTTTGCTGCAGTAATGTGTCGACATGCAGCTAAGACTTCTTCAAAATGTGAACTGGGGTTATTTGTACCTTGCGGACTGAAATTTAAAAAGTGTGTTAGAACAGGTTAGCAGAGCACAGATGCCCTGATGAGCCGTAGGGTTAAAAATATTTGATACTTTTATTTTATTGATTTATTTTACTTTTACCATGACTGCTGTCTTTCCCTTACTAACTAACTTTTCTTAAAAGCCTCTACTTGACTTTGTTGCAATAAGTCTGATTATTTCATTCAAATGGAAGATGCTATATGAAAGTGGTGTCAATCTTCAAACATTATTTTTAGAAGGGGAACAAATTAGTAATTTCCCCTCATTGGTCCTTTTTTTGTAAATAAATAAAGAAAATGTGAGAGTTCATAATTTGATTTAAGTGAAATGTACTTTTTGCACTCTTAAAGAAAAATTGCATTGTGAGTGTGTTTTCTTTGTGTTTCAGGGTCCCTCGGGTGCAGCGGGCAGCGCTGGCAGTAAAGGTCTAACGGTGAGACTGTTAGCCTCAGAGTGTGCTCTGCGTTTAGCTTATGACATCATCCCTCCAGCTGGCTCTGTGCCACAGGCTGCAGGGTTCAGCAGAACAAGTCACAGGTTTAAAGATAGACTAGGACATAGTCGTCTATCCCTTTGCTGGATCATATTCTCTCATAGTTAATGAGTAGAACATCTTTTCAAACCATAGCGGCTACTCTTCAGCTTAACACACCTGTTCTTCCTGAAAGGCTTTCCCAGTCCGTGTTCAGCTCTTTTCTAAGGTGTTGGATGAGGTTGAGGTCAAGGCTTTTGTGCCTGTTCACCAAAGTGGGGAGACTATTGTACTTCAAGACATGTATTGTTTATTGGGGAACATTGTCATGATGAAACTTTGAAAAGGAAACACCTACTTTAGGCTGATGTAAAAAAGGTGGAATCAGACGTTTGTCAAATAATCATTGTGTGCTGTGACAATGATTTCTCTTTATTGACAGTGTAAAAAACAAAACATCAGTTGTTTATTATGTTACACTTTCCCTGTCCCAAGAATGCTTTTTAAAGAGCTTATTTTGTACGGCTGCTGAGTAACAAGTTCTGTATTAACAAATGAACAGCCTCCACATTATCGATTGCTCGGGATAACAAAGACGAATGCATCCGTTAAAGCGTCTTAAACTCTTAATCACCAATACATTATCCATAGTGACACATAGGCAGGAGCCTCATGAATCGTGAAATGACCATAAAACAATGAGACAGCAGATTAAGCAGCTATAAGTACAACGCTCAATCAACTATCTCAGACAGGTAAATAAACAGCTCAGTGTCGGTGCACTGGTAATGAATAACAGTTCCACTTCTGTATTTATGTTCAGGCCAGCTACTCCTGTTTATTTTTCTTGTCTCATCCCACTCTGTCCCTTTTCACTTCTCATTTTGTTTTCTTGTTCCTGATACATTTTTGATGACTCTTTTTCTTCTTTTTAGGGTTTTCAAGGAATTGCTGGAGACAGAGGAGCAGATGGCCCGCCAGGTTCTTTGGTACGCATTGCTGTCATTCTGTGGTTGTTTCCTTCTAAAGACAAAGGTTTGGAAGTACGACAGAGGATTTGATTTCAGTGAAATTGAGTTTTTCAGAGAGGAGATAAACAGATCCTCCTTAGCATACAAATGGAGAACATTGTGAATCTATTAGCTGTGAAGAAAGGGTTTAAATGTGAAGTGTTTGTCTGATGTTTGATATGATATCTAAAGTAAGCTGAGCAAAAACATTGCAGCGAATCAATCTTCCAATCTAACGACAGACAGACTGTTTTCTGTGCAGTGATTTCTTTGAAAGTACAGCTGACCTGCAGCGTCCATGTTTACAGATCACCTTGAAAGTGTTTGAGCCGACAGTTCTGCAAATTGAAGTGACTGAACAGATAATCAGGTGGTACAGATTGCTGGACATTTGTTGATGGTGTTTTTATCTCACAGGGGCCACCAGGGAAATCAGGGCCTCCAGGATCACCAGGACCCCTAGGAGACAGGGTGAGTGCTCTGACTTAAAGCAGTCATGACCTCCATCACATTTACACCTAGCTCTGTGCTTCATGTGTGTCACTATGTGTTATGGAGATGTGTGCTTGGCATGTGTTTTCTCAGGGTTTCACAGGAAAGCCAGGCGTGGAAGGACCTCAAGGCCCAGTAGGCATGTATGTAAGTGAATCCTTAGCAGGGCATATACATGAATGCACCTATACTACTTTTCTACAGCTGAAACATCATGTATGCAGTATATGAACTACAAGAACAGTATACTGTCACAATTCATTATGAATACAGTTTATTGATTTTCCTGCTTATAAGAAATTGTTTCCTGAATTCATTGTGAATTATGTTCTGTTGAAATGTAATTAAGATTCCTCCATCAACTAAAAAGAAGTGGAATTGATGGATAAATGTAGATAAACCTACAATTAAAAACTAGAGTTAAAGAAAACAGTCAGTATCTTTTTTCCTAAAAAATAAAAAATAGACTCGTACAAAAGTAATGCCACTCAATCACGTATGGGGCTCCTTACAAGGTTTTTGGGGTTGACTTTGACTGCAGAGACCTGCCTATATTTTGATGTTTTGGTTGACTCGGTTCTCTATTAATTGGAAGGTTGGCGGTTTGATCTACGGTACATCTTCAAATGTCTTTGAAAAAGAAACTGAACACCAGGTTTCCCCTGAGGGCATAGCTATTGGTATAAAAATGAGAATGAATTAGTTCAGTAGAAAAAGCACTTTAAGTGGTCAGAAGACCAAAAAAGTGCTCTATAGATACAGTCCATTTACTAATTAACTTGTTATTTAGTTATCTTATTTCATTCTTGATAAGAAAGTATTTTGGCATACACTTTTGTCACTTTAATAGATACACCTGTATGTGCTGCTGACAAATCTGCATGGTGCTAGCATACCACCATGTGTTAGAAATGTTTCTTGTTAATGTTGCTCATGGTGTTCTCGGGGCAAAGGGGGTCCTACCTAGTCTTAAAAAGGTGCTTCTAATAAAGGCATGATATAAGAGTGCTTGTGTAAATAAACCATCAGATATAAATGACATTGTGTATAAAGTGAAATCATGAGCTCTACCCGTAGTTTTTAAGCTGCCCTACAGATTTAAATTCTTACAACTCTTTGGCTAATGTCGAATGATCCTTGGTGAGCCGTTGTGACATAAGCAGATGATTAATGTAATTCTGTCATCTGTTGTTCCTTCCACTGACAGGGTATCCAGGGCAACGTGGGCATGCGTGGGCCTCCGGGGTTCATTGGAGAAAGGGTAAAGCCCTCTGTCTCTCTGCATCCTTTAATGTCAAAGCTGTTTAAATGATTAAATTGATTGAAGAAGATCCGGAGAAGAGCGTCAAACATGTTGTAAATAACAGTCAAGAGTGTTAAACTGGGCAGATCTGGGAATAAAATACCCATTTTCAATAACAATCATAATCTCCTCTTTCCGTCCTGCATCAGGGTGAGCCAGGTTTACGAGGTTTTCCTGGGCCTGTTGGGAAGCCAGGACCTGCAGTAAGTGTCTACAAGTATTTATTTTTTTTCTATTTCCAATTTTCTGACCCCTGGGACCTGTATAAGGGAATATGAGAGTTGGACTGAGGGGTTTGGACAGCAGCTGTAATAGGATCAAACCGAGGAGGGTTGGGTAAATAAAAGGTAAACCAGTGAAGTGTGCAGCTGCTGTGCAGGAGCTGTCTGTTTATGTGGGCAAACAGGCCACTGTGATTTATTTTGTTTGGGGCCACTGCTGGCAAATCTAATGGCAGAGAGACAGAGGACCAATAAATTGCTCCAGTCCCGTCCTGCCTGTCCCCGAGCTGCGTTCCAGGATGCCAGGTGACATCCTCAATGACAAAGCATTTTTATTCCAAATGTTATAAATCCAGTCCACTGTGCAGGTATTATTAGTGCATCAAGAAAACTAGCACCAACGTATGTCATCTCTAAAGCTTCCCATGGTTGGAGAGATTTAATTTAGGTAAATATTTGGTCAAATGTTGTTTAACATGTACAGGGACAGTTGTGAAGTAAAGACACTTGAGTCTGTCTGCCCACCTCTGATGGTCACTTGGTTCACTTTATGAGGTTTGTTTACTGAACAGTATACCATTGTGTTCTTTAAATGCATGATTATCACCTAATGAGGGAGAAAAGATGTTCAGAAGTGTCGCTGCCAGCCTGCTCTGTGTCGCTAAGAATCCCAGCACAGCATGCAATACACAATAAAGGGGGGTGAATTTTCAATCGCATCAGGTCACCTGCAATGTGTGACAGCTGCACTCGCAGTAATGACGGCGCCTGTGTCAGCATTTTGTATCAGTATATTAGACACATCAGTATATAGGATGCAGCAAACTCTTTAGATGAAATGTTTGTCTTCTATACCCGATCTTAGGGTATTTATAACCAGCTAGTTATATACCAGCAATATATATATTTATTATACATATCTTAAATCTCACTGCTGAGCAGATGTGTAATGAACCTTAAACAGGTTGAAGTTTTGTTCAGTATAATAAATAATGATAAGTGAAGTGAGAAGAGCTGTGAAGGTAGGAGGCTTTTTAATGAGAAAACGCAGCAGGCATCTTACACAGAACACATTACCACCTCAAGTGTTAAACTCATGCAGGGACTCCTTTTGTTCATTGTTCTGTAAAACACAGGTACACACACTATAATCTCTAATGATAGTGAATTCATTGAATATTTATTCTAATAACTTAAATAATTTTCCTTATGTCGTTTACTCTGCTGTAGCGAGTACTAAAAAGGAGCGGTTAAACTTTCTGGAAAGTCTTCAAAGTTTTCCCACCCGATAAATCAATCCTCTTCTCTTGGTTGTTTACATTTGGGAATAAGAATATCCATCTTGTGTCCAAAGAGTTGCACTGTCAGTGACGAAGCTGGGACTGTTTTCTCAAGTTAGTTTCTTGTCCACAGTTCTCCCTGCAGAGCCATTAAACACATCTTCTGCACACTCACATGGTCACCACTGTTGTGGTGAAATCCATCAATCTGTCATGGAGTGAAGAGATGAAGCGCTGAGGATGTGTATTCACCAAACTCTTCATACAGCTGCAAACTGAATGATGTTGTCCACATCAATGAGAGTGTAGAAAGCCACACTTTGTGTTGTACATTTGGCTAAGAAAAAGTTTTTCAAATCTTCACATCTATACTTCAGTCACAAAGAGGATAAAATACTTTTGAACATGTACTCTAAGGAGAATCTTTTGACATTATTCATCCTGTGATTTTCTTTTGAAAAGTCTTACGATTCATACAGAAACTTATAAGCTATAAAACCAGTGAGCCAGATAAATCTTCTGATCACTTTAATAACATACACCAAACGTCTCTCACTAAGTAACTTACAACTATCCCTGGACTTAGAAATTCCATTTTATGTTGCTAGTTTGATGCTTTTTCAGCTCATCTTACAAAAATTGCTCTTGGAAACGAGTTGGACCAGTAAACTTCATGCAAAACCAAAGGAGTAGCTTTGGAGTAGCTGTTACAAAACACACACTTATGGAACTGGTATTGTAAGTTAAAAACCCAGGAGTAAATATATATGTGGACAGCATAAAATTCAATAATGCAAAGGTACATTTGTTTAGATTCACAATACTGAAAGAGGAGAGTGAACCTTTCCCGCTGGAGAAGAAGGTCTTCAAGTTATATAGAATAGAATAGAATAGATTTACTTTATTGATCCCAAACTTGGAAATTGTGGCGTTACAGCAGCAGCTTGTCCAAACGCACAATATGAGCAAAAAACACAATATTAGCAAATCTAAACACAATATGATATTAAATACAAAGTAAATAAGCACTAAAAATATCAAAACTAAGAATGGGAATATATACAACCAGGATTTAATTAAGCATTACTAGTCTTAAATAGGAAGATTAAATATGAAAGATTAAAAGTAAATGTGCAAAAACAGAGTTGTAAATGGACAGTATTGACATAAGTTAAAGTGCATGAGTGTAGACATTATAAGCAGAAACTATACAATATAACGGCGAGTAGACAGCCAAATGAAGTAAACATGAGTGCAGGGATCATTTTTAAATTTAACATGTGCAGAACAGATTACAGTATGGTGATCATGATGACAGTTCTCTGTTCACAAGAGGTCGCAGATTTCTTGTATCTGTCCTTGTGACAGTGGAGTTGTATCAGTCTGTTGGAGAAGCTGCCATTTAAACTATCTTTTGACCCAATATGATCACTTCATTTCGTATTTCTTGTTTTGTTTATTTTTCTCTGCATCCGTTTGTTCTTTGACCATAAACACTTTTTTATGAAGTTTTGAAAATCTTCTGAGAGACGAGGGCACAAATATTATTAGGAAGCTTTGACCTCAGATGTTCTTTTTCTTAATTTTTCACACAGTGCTCAGACAAAAGTGTGAACTGTGGGTGTGATCATCATGTTCTGACTCATCTGTTTTTCCTTTTTCAGGGTCCGTCAGGTCCTACAGGAGAGAAGGGACCCCGGGGACCTCAGGTGAGAGAACCCTAACTAAACAGGAGAGAGATTGTGCTCTAAATTAGAGAAGACCAAATCATTAGCTTCCCCCAAATGTTGTTGTTGGACCTAAATTATAATGCTGCTGGTTTTATATCATTCAGAGTCACAGTTATTATTGCTGAAGAAATTCTCATTTAAAATCCAACATAGAAAACATTTTGTTCAACATAACATTGACTGATTACTGATTTATTTTTTTCTTTGTAACATTGCTCAAAATATGCAAAACAAACGGTTTGTAGATGTAGAGCTATCATTTTAGAAAAGAAGAAAATTCAAAGTAAAAGTCACTATGTTTATTAAAAATGATTGTGTGATATGTAGAGATTCCAGTTTTCATAATGAGAAAATCGGGAAAATGTGAGAGCCATCAGACCGTATCTTTCACTGATCTATATCTGTCTCTCCTCTGATGTACAGGGTCGGCCTGGAGATGAAGGCTCAACAGGGATACAAGGCCCAGTAGTAAGTTTTAAAGTTTAATACTTTGCATCTTGATGTCTGTCAGGCAGCACAAGGGTTCATCATTGTGTGTTACAGGCTCACACGTTTGTATTAGAGTAGCATTTAATGGACATACACACACACACATATATATATATATCTTTGTCTGTTTCCCTTGGTTTGGTTTGGCGACCTTTGGAAAAAAACATGATGTGCACAGCAGTGTACATTAGGAAGTTTGTTAAAAAGTTGCCATTGTGTTTAATACAAAACAATGTAAATGATGAAAGGTTCTGTATGTTCACTCTACCTGAAAGCCGCTCGTCCGCTCTGTCAGGATGGCTGTGCACAAAAAGCATTTTCAGATTGTAAGAACTTTTTCATAGTTCTAGAAACCTTTGGAACCCTCCCCATTTTTTATTGATTCAATACCACAGGAACTATCAACAATTGTAGTTCCTTCAGCCTTGTTTAGAGGAACCTCTTTAGCCCCTGCTTCAGAGTAGGTACTCTCCCAGCACAAGAGGGAATTTGAGTGACTGTGATTGGTCCATACGTCAGTGTTAGTTGATTTGTTGATTGATTGATTGATTGATTGATTGATTGATTGATTGATTGATTGATTGATTGATTGATTGATTGATTGATTGATTGATAAATTTAAATCAGACATATCAAAAATACAAAACAAAATGAAAAGCACAAAAATACAAAAAACAATGTTCAAATTATTTCACAAAAAAGAAAAAGCAAATTACATATATTAATTAATTACAATTGGTATGCCTGAAAAGGAGCAGGAAGAAGTATAAAACTGATTTAATCCTACCCCTTTTCCACAGCTCAATAATTAATATTTATTAAATTAACTTGTTCCTTATAATCTCTCTATATATACAATCTATCTATATACAATTTGCTATACTATATTTATGATACTATATTTGATATTTACAATCCAATGATTTTCCATACATATATACAACTTGATATACTATGATTGTTTATCATTTATATATTTATACAATCCATATATCTATATCTATATATACATATGTATTTGTACAATTTGATGTACTATATTTACATTTTATATATTTATACAATCCTTATATCTATACAGTTTGCTATAGTATGTTTACAATTATACATTTGATACAATCTATATATATATATAGAATTTGATATAGGCTACTATATGTACAATTTACATATATATAATACACATTAACATACACCTGTGTATACAAAACTTGTAAAACCAATTATTATTATTGTTATTGTTATTATATTTATTTCATTATTATTATTATAATTTTTTCCTTCTTAAAGCTCTCCCACATCCCTGTACCTTTTGAAAATCATTGCTTTGTACATTTTTTTAAACTGGATCATGTTTGGACAATGCTTTAGCTCCGTGCTCATACCATACCACCACAGTTTCACACCACCAATTGAAATGCATTGACTTTTTAAAATTTAACTTTTCCCTCAAATTATAACCCACATCTCTGTCAAAAAAAAGTTTTTGAATATTACCTGGTAGCAGTTTGTTTCTTGCTTTGAACATGATTTGTGCCTCTTGATAGTCAACCAGGTCAATGAACTTTATAGTACGGGAATGTAAAAACAGGAGGTTGGTGTGATCATAATATCCTGCTTTATTGATTGTTCTTATGGCTTGTTTTTTAAGTGTGACTATTGGTAGCAGTGAGCTTTTGTAAGTGGTCCCCCAGACCTCCACACAGTAATTTAAAAAAGGTAAGATCATTGAACAGTAGAGAACATGCAATGATTTGTGATCCAATACATGCTTTGCTTTACACAGGACTGAGATGCTATGTGACAGTTTAGATTTAACATTTAACGGTTTCCAGCAGAGCTTGTGGTCTATTGTCACACCTAGGAATTTATTTACATACACTCTTTCAATATTAACACCATCTATCTTAACATTTACGTCATTATTTAAATTAAAATTTCCAAACAACATGATTTTTGTTTTGCTTAAATTCAGTTATAATTTATTATTGTCAAACCACCTTTTTAATTTGCTCATTTCAGATGTAATTAGCTCCAGAAGCTGCTGCAAATCCTCTCCCGTACAAAAAATATTTGTGTCATCTGCAAATAACACAAACTGTAGAATATTTGAGGTTTTACATATATCATTTATGTAGAGAATAAAAATAATTGGGCCCAACACTGACCTCTGGGGGACACCACAAGCAATGTCCAAACAAGATGACGTGTACCCAACTTCACAAACTGTTGCCTGTATGTAGATAGCTCCTCAGCCAATTTAATACAACCCCCCTGATATCATACCGTTCTAATTTATTAATTAATCTGTCGTGATTTATTGTATTAAATGCTTTTTTGAGATCAATATAAACACTAGCGGCATAATTCTTTTGGTCCAGGGAATTTGTGATTTCTTTCAATTAGCTCAATGACTGCTAATGAAGTGGATCTGTTGGGTCTGAATCCATATTGGCTGTCAGTTAGTAAGTTGTGTTTATTGATAAATTAGTTTAGTCTGTCAGGAAAGAGTTTTTCTAAGATTTTTGAAAATTGAGGAAGCAATGAAACAGGCCTGTAGTTTGTAAAGTGGTGTTTGTCTCCAGTTTTGTACAGCGGTATGACTTTTGCAATTATTATTTTTCTTGGGAATTTACCAATTTTAAATGATAAGTTACAGATGTGCGTTAGTGGTTTTGCAATTCCCTGAATGAACTGCTTAACTATTCTCATGTCAATGTCATTATAGTCAGTAGAAGTTTTGTTTTTACATTTATGAACAATCTCTGTAATTTCACTCTCTTCCACTGCTGTTAGAAACATTGATTTTGGATTAATGTCTATGAAATCATAATTCTTGTCGTCAGATCTCACAGAAACAGGGATTTGTTCAGCCAGTATTGGTCCAGCATTTACAAAATAATTATTGAAGCCATTAACTGCATCATCCATATTATCAATAGTCATATCATTATCAATAAAGTCATGTGGATATTTAACTTGTCTAGAACCATTTCCAATAACACTATTTAATATATTCCATAAACCTTTAATATTGTTTTTATTTTTATCTAATAATTTGCTGTAATATTCTTTCCTACTATTTCTCATAATATTAGTTAGCTTATTGTTATATTTCTTGTATATATTTTCTGCATCTTTGGTTCTAAGTTTTATGAATTCTTTATATACTGTATTTTTCTTTTTGCAGGCATTTTGTAATCCCTTAGTTATCCATGGACTATCTGAATATTTAAATTTCATTTTGAATACAAGAGCCAATCCAGTATCAGCAGAGCGTTAGCAGATAACAGTAAATGAATGTCGGTAAAATATCTCAGAATGGAAAAAAATCACAAAAGGGCCGAGAAAGAGGGTTCAGGCATTATTGAGTCTTTATGTGACAGAGGAAATACAACGGGCCTCATCCCATTGAATTTTTTTAACGTCTGATGTCCTTCTCTGAGAGCACCGACCTCCTGAAGCGCGAGAGTTTTTCTTCTCTGTTGCATTTATATTTTTGCTCAGTTTACATCAGTTTATCTGGGAGTGTTTTCAGTCAGTAGTGAAATGGCCAAGGACCCACGGATTGACTTTAAAAAGGTGATTTATATGATGGTAATTATTGATGTTCCTATTGATAAAGTATTACTAACAATCAATAAAACAATCCTTAGAAATTGAGGACATGGCAGCTGTCATGCTTTGACTGGATTTGCTGTTTTGATTAATGGTCTGAAGGGAAACACATGTACGAGATTGTGTTTATACTTTGATCCTTCATCATCTCATTAAATAAAAACTGATTTGATCAAATGAGTCACAAATGACAAACACTAACACACTAAAGCATAAAAAACCACTCAACCTGCCAAATTAAAAGATTAAAGATGATAGCCATGTGAGACTCAAAATAGATTATTTGAAGACTGCTCTATGTCTTGCGTGATTTTTTAGGGCCCTCAGGGTCTTCCAGGGTCTAATGGAGCAGCAGGAAAACCTGGACCCAGAGGAAGTCCAGGCCTCCCAGGACCTCAGGGGCCACAGGGGCCAGCAGGAATCCCAGTGAGTGGGTACCTACAATTAACTGCTGCTCTTACTTCCATATTCTAGATTCCATGAAATCCACAAGTTTTTTTTCATTTGCACACAGTTTCTGTACACGTTGTTGACCTGTCATAACACACAAACCGAGAACATGTTAACGTTTGTCCTCAGGGCCCACAAGGTGCTGATGGGCTATTAGGAGCAGCAGGTGAACGAGGACAAAAGGTAACCTACAGTGCATATACAGTGTAAGCATGTAATGTATATCCTTGTATGTGAAGCCTTTATTTATGCTCTGTTACTGAACTAAAACTGTAACTTTAAGGGTTTACCAGGCTCATCTGGTGATGCTGGCCCCATAGGACCAGATGGACAACAGGTAGGTTTAGATTTATATTAGAGCAAAGAATATAATATAATATTATCAACTTTAAATCAACTTTACAAAAATCTTATTTCTTCACCTGTTTTTTTCAAGGAGTGTATTTATCGTAAACATTAAGCTCAACATTAACTACTTAGGAAATAAAAATGAGGTTCCATTGTAGCTTAATTGCTTTGTTGTAGATGAGCCAAGAAAATATTATGAAACAAAAATAATACATCACTTCTAAACTTGTTGTAAAAATAGTGACTTAAAGGTGTAATATGTGACTTTCAGAGTACAAAGCAGCAGTCTCTGAAACCAAAACAAAGCTTCCCTCCACTATCCCTCAGTGCAATGCTTCCTCTTCTCCCCCTCCCCTAACTCAGTGTTCAAGCTGAGTGCTGCTGCTTGTAAGACTGATCTTAACTGGAGTGTTAAGATCACACTGATTATCCATCTGCACAATGGGCGGCTGTGGATAGAGTCGGTCGTCTCTCAGCCGGAAGGTTGGGGTTCGATCCCCAGCTCCTGCAGCCACATGTCCAATGTGTCTTTGGTCAAGAAACTTGACCCTGAATTGCTCCCGCTGCTTCCTCAGCAGCTAATGTATGTGTATGAATGAGATTATTAACTTCTGATGGTCACTTTACATATCAACCTCTGCCAGCAGTGTGTGAATGTGTAGGTGTGACATGCACTTGCACTTTGATTCGTCAGAAGACTAGAAACATGCTATACAAGCTCACGTTCATTTACTATTTACCTTTTACAAATTGTGTCCTCATCAGGGTCTACATGGGCAATCAGGAAGTGAAGGCCCACCTGGACAAAAAGGAGACCAGGTCAGTGATGATTCCTGAGGGGTTATATAAATCTCAAAGAACTTGAAAAACCCCTGAAAGCCATTTCATTTTGAATGATGTGAGGCCATGTTGACCTTGTCAATCTTCAGCCTCAGGTGGAATGAAATTATTGACACCTAGCCATGTACATGCATTGAAAAGCCTACAGTCGATATGTGTATCTGACTCCTGTCGCCTTATGTTGTCATGTTTGACAGGGGGACATAGGGCCGTGTGGTAACTCTGGTTCTCCAGGATCCACAGGAGAGAGAGGTCTCGAGGGCCCTAAAGGCTTACCCGGACCTCCAGGACCAGCAGGCAAAGAGGTCCGTGCAGCTATCTGCTTTTTACAAACATAATTACAGACTCACGTGTTCAACTGCTGCCTCGTAAAAGACTGAGCAGCTCCACAGGAGGTGATTTTCCAATTCAGTGAAGAATTGAAGGACCTCATCACATCACCATTACCTCCAACCTGTTTATTGCATGAACTAAAGAGTGTGTTGTTATGTTGAACAGATGTGCTTGTTTTGTCTTTTTATTCCTTGTTAGCACTACAGACTATTGGCAGACTCAAAATATTTCAGGTGCTTTATGAGATATGTTTTGAAAAGAAGCACAATCACTGTTATCTAAACCGTGAAATTAAATTTGACCAATGATGCAATGATGGATAAATCAGATTCCAGTAAGGCTTTCCAAATGTTTATTATACAACAACAAGATGAGCAGAGAGCTGGCAGGGCTTGAAATTTCTGTTTTACCTTGAGTTATCACGGAAATGTCAGTTCCACAACCTGGAAATGTGCCTCCTTTTTGGAAAGCATCAGAATATAAAACATTTATGGAGTCCAGGAGAGTCCTAATAGAGTGTGTAATTACCTTTTTGTGTTCTAATTGGTATTAAAATACGATTTTCCAGTCTGAGCTTCGGGGAAAAACCGATGAGCAAAAAGAAAGAAATACTCTGAAGAGAAATGCAGGAAGTTTTGATCAAATTCAGCTTTCCTGTCCACTAAAAGCTTAATGGCATCCATCTTCTCGTAAAAATTAAATGGCACACATTTATTGGCGTACCACCCAAAATATGTTTCTGTTGTTTGAGTCCAAACATAATCAACTCCAGTTTCTTGTCCATTCCTCTTTAGGGTGATGTCGGGCTTACTGGTGAAGCGGGAGGTGCTGGACCCATAGGGGATAAGGTCAGTTTCACATGTCACATGTTGAAGTTCATCCTCTTCCTGTCTGTGATCAGAAAGATCATTGTGTTGGTTTGATTTTGAGTGACCTGCAGGTTCTGATCAGACCCTGGTTGTATCCCACAGGGACAGTTGGGACCTCTCGGTTTATCTGGTCGAGAAGGCCCTTGGGGAGCGCTTGGAGACAATGGTGAAAGAGGCCCGAAGGGGGAGAAGGGCAACATTGGACTAATGGTGAGAAAAGTTATACCATACTTGTGTGTTTGATATGAGTCTTTACTAAGATTAAATGACAAGCTGTTGGTTTTTATATTTACATTGGATGTGTTTAAGATAAGTCAAGTCAAATGATAAGTAAATGTGTCAGTGTTACAGTAATTGTCTCTCTTCCAAAAGGTTGGGGGTTCGATCCCCAGCTCCTGCTGTCATATGTCAAAGTGTCCTTGGGCGTGACCCTTAACCCTAAATTGTTCCCGCTGTCGCAGCAGCAGCATGTGATTGGTTATGAATGCATTAGTTAATACTGATGGACACAGCCTCTGCCATCAGTGTGTGAATGTGTAGGTGTGACCTGTGGTGTAAAATGCCCTTTGATTAGTCAGAAGACTAGAAAGTGATTAACAAGTTCAAGTCCATTTACCATTAAAATGCTTGTTATTATTATTATATCTTGATTTAGAAAACAGATGCATAAAATCTAGATTTATAAATCAATAACATTTTTCTCATCATGTAATCATTAGTCATGTATGAATTGTCTTAATGAAGACCAATTCATATTTCTAAAATCTGAGGACTTAACATTTTACCAGAATTCAAATCAATCAGAACCCTAGTTCTAGGACTAGTTCATTGATTTTGATTAATGAACAGCATAAATGGAATATGACCTGATTCATTAGACTGATTAAAAACTGTTTATCCTCCTGAACAGGGTGAACCAGGTCTGATGGGTGAAGTGGGACCTGCAGGTCTCTCAGGGTTACAGGTGAGTTTGTTACCAGTATGAGATTCACATTTATTGATTTCATCTGACAGTTGCAGTGTGTTTTACCTGTTTTCATGCATGTTCACACTGAATACAATATTTATTATTTTCTTTTTGTGTTTGTGAATATTTTAGGGAACCATTGGCCCCCGGGGACCCTCAGGGCCAGATGGACCTCAGGGCCAGAAGGTAACATTGACCAAGTAACAAGCTGCTGGAATGGGCTCACTGATGAATTTTATTTGAACAGAATCAAAATTTATTTTCAACCAATATATCACTTGTAGCTACATGTTTTCTTTATTTAAGTGATGCTATTTTTTTTGTTACATAAATCAGTTGTACCCACAGTGATAATCCACAGATGACACGTCACTTTCGGGTTAAATGTGCATTGTTTGTTTTGGTTTGAGAATGTCTGATGTGATTACTTACCTCAACAGTTTAAAGTCAGTGTTTCCCTTGTCGAATCTTTTCTAGCTTTTTAACTCATTTTAGTTTCAGAATGGATCCAAATGATTCTTATTGAATTTAGGAGGATTTTCCTGTTAGTCTACCGGCTAACTTTCTGACCGACAGCGACAAAATCATTTATATTATACTAACTTTTATGTTATCACTCTACATGAGTTCAGATCCCCCTCAGAGCCACTCTCTGCACAAGGTCATGACTGTGACATTGTCAGGTTGACGCCTGATTCAGGTTTTCATTGTGGACAAAATGACACAAAGTATAGGGGACTCATCAGTACTGGATCTCTGTAATCCCCAGTTAGAGAGGACCCCTGCCACACCAGGCACTTACTGTACTTCTCCATGATCACTTTTTCCTATCTTGAGTACATCACCTGCAGTGCTGTGTGAATCAAATCAGTGAAAGCATAAAGTTGTCTTCAGTTCAAGTCAAGAAAAGACATTAAAGATCTTTATCCATCTCACCAGGGGGAGTCAGGCCCTGCTGGAATTACTGGACCTCCAGGGTCAGAAGGCCCTCAGGTAAACTCTGATTCTATTAATGATTTTGTACAACATGATGTACGGTACAGCTGCATGAGGAAAGTCATCTCTTTGTTCTCTGTTTGTTTTGTTTGAAGGCAATATCTGGTGGAAGAGGTGTCAGAGGAGACACAGGGGGGCTGGGACCACCTGTACGTATCACAACACCACACTTCATTTAACACATCCTGCATTTGACAGTTGTCCTCCCCTTGTTGTAGTGGTTATACGACGTTAGCAGAATTCAGATTTTGTTTCAAATTCTGTTCCTGCAGTGCTGCTGTTCCTAATGTGATGTAATCTTTAAGTACATGCTTTCCCCTATATTCTGTTAAACTAGTTAATGAAGTGATCAGCTAGCTAATTACATTGTTAAAATTGATTAGTTAAAGTAATGTGGTGCACATCTTCTGAGTGAAAACAAAGTACACAAGGAGGTTTGTCTCATCAACAAAAAGATCTGTCACACTGCACCAGCTGTAGCTCAGTTTGGTTTGTAGTAATGCTAGTCTCTGGAAGATGACATTGTGACCGGTCTCCCATGTCGGTCCATTCTTAAAAATATTTGATAACTATTGGATGGATTTATTTTATTTTAAAGGGAACATGCAATTTATCAGCGTTCCAATAAAGATAATTAATCTGATGTGTTTTACAGAGAGTTAATAGCTCAAAGTGATGAGCTTCTATATAACCAGATGGACTCCTGGTCCTATTGAGTGCATGTCATTGCCCACTATCTGCCCACATGTCCTGTCTCTCTCAGGCTGTCCTGTTAAATAATGGAGAATCTAAATAATAATAATAAGAAGAAGAAAAATACCAGACTGCTGAACTCTCATCCGGGTAATTATTCTGAATAGTCTCAATCACTGCCTTGCAGGGTCCATTGGGACAAGTTGGACCTCAGGGAGATGAGGGAGCTAAAGGAGAACCAGGGCCCCAAGGAGAGAAGGGAGAGCCAGGAGATCCAGGTCCACAAGGGGAACAGGTTTGTGAGGTTTCCATCTTACATGTATCTATTATATGGCATTAATCCATCCTCAGTATATTATAAAGTGGAAGTCTGCATGTTTCTACCTTCTTCATTGGCACATGTGAATTTAAAAATGTGTATACACTGTGCAGAACAATCCATAAAACTAGCTCAATAATGTGAATTACATGTGCAGGGGGAAGACGGTCTGCCAGGAATCCAAGGTCCTTCTGCTCTACCAGGGTTAGAGGTGAAAACTAAACCACTACTAAGCACTTTCTATTTGTCCTATGAATTACATTTCTGAAGATTGCTTTTTATTCCTGCTACAGCTCCTTGAATAATTTATTTTGGACTTGTCCTCTTTTGCAGGGGCCTCCAGGAGAGATGGGACCCCAGGGTGCTGCAGGTCCCACAGGGGCTCCCGTAAGTCTAGCTGTGGATGATGAAATGATTTGCTTCCTGCTTTATAGATCATTTTAACTTTTGTTTGGTAGTAATTATTAATGTGGGGGGAAAAATCTGAATAATCCAAATGACAAACTCTGACCGCTTTGCAGGGGGCGTATGGAAGACCAGGACCTGAGGGGAAAGAGGGCACGAAAGGGGAGAAGGTAAGATTTTTATGAAGCAGAAGAATCTGCCTCATTAAAAGGTAGAGCATGTTACATAATCTAATAAATCATTGAAACATTTAGCAAAGTAAAGTCATAGTTTGGAAATGTTTTGTGTAGATACCAACACACCAGTCTGCAGGGCTCCCCGGCTTTTAAAGGGAATGATAGCTCACACTCTGAATGGTTTGAGTCATGTAACTCTCAAAGCACACTTATATGCAATCGAGATACTTAATCCGACCTCTTTGTGCCCACATTGTGTTCAGCATAACTAGAGAAATGTAGTCGTCCACAATCACTTTGCAACAAGTGCTTTTGACAGCATGCTTTACGTTGTCTAAATGGGGCCCAATATCTTAAAGGGGCTATATGTAACTTTCAAAAATACTGAGTTTGTAGCGATACTGCAGGCCGTTAGGTGAACTTCACCAGTAACCTGTTGCTCGCTCTCCCTCGCGTGCTCGTACGTACACAAAGGAGCATCATCATCAGCCGTGAAACAATGGATATTTACCGTCATAATGTTTCTAGAGGAGGTTAGTGGTCATAAACATGTGAAAGTCTGTGAAGGAGTCTGTGTGTCTGTAGTCATTTTCCATCCTACAAACGACAGTCTCTGCAGGCACTGACTGAGAGCAGGAGTGTGTGATCAGTTTGTCCGCCTTTGAGAGCTCCTAGGGCGGATAGAAGTGTATGGAAGACGGCCTCTGGCTGTGGAGGTGAAGACCGGGAGTGTGTGATGAGTTTGTACTGTTGATCTCTGTAAGCGGAGCGGAGTGAGGAGGACGTTGAGAACGCTCATAAAATGTCACTTCCTGGAGCTTTTGCAGAAAATACGACCCGGGGAAAAATTTTATACAGGTAACACAGATAGACAATGAACATCTACTTTTTCACATCAGTTAACCGATCGCTTATTAATGAGCGATAAAAAACGATTTATACATGTAAAAGTTACATATAGCCCCTTTAAACGTGAACTTATCAGTTACATTTCCTTTCCAGCAGGGGGCATCTCACTATATTTTTAACTCCTAGAATGAAGTTTGATCAGTGACAAAGATATCCATACGCCATTCAGATGTGTGAATGATTTATTCCTTTATTCCTCTTCTTTTTTTCTTTGGTTACAACATAACTGTGTCTTTATATGTCTCACTTCTGAAGTTAATGGTTTTACAAAAACCCAACAATCTCATTTGAAGTGACCAGTTTGTGTTTGACTTTTGAAGGGAGATGATGGAAAGAGTGGATCACCAGGGAGGACGGGTCACATTGGAAGGAGGGTAAAAGCTTTTAGTTCTCTTTAGTAGAAGCTTTGCAGGTGAAAAGTCACAAAATAATAAAAATCATGTTAATATCTGTGTTTTAATACTCATGCTGTTACATGTTTACAACTTACTTAGAGAGCCTTTGATTACCCTTGAAAACAGGACTGAGCTTTCCTGCAGATAATGTAGTGTAGTGCATGTGCATGGAATAAAAAGGGACATGGGCAGAAACAGCACTGTCTCTGTACTCATTCATACATTAATCATCAGATTGTCTCGTGTGTCACCTCTCATTGAAAAACATGACAAACTTATCCTCAGGGGAAACGGGGGAAGGCTGGAGTCAGAGGGACCAGGGGAGACAGAGGACCAAAGGTGGGATACATGAAAAGAGGCTTAAGGCTTTGTGCTCGTCAGGTTTCATTATGATGCAAGAGAAAAAAATATGTGTGTGTGTTTGATCTTTCAGGGTGAAAAGGGAGACACGGGACTAGTTGGCATCTCCGGGTGGCCAGGGCTCATCGTAAGTTATTTTATTTAGTCAATAAACATCCATTCAAATGTTCATACCTGAACATATCTGCACTTTAGCTCTAAGGTTGTCCATGCAGCAATCTATTTCATTGATTTTCTAGAGAAAGATCAATAACGTCATAATTTCAGGATTAAAGTAAGTTTAATTTGTCTTTGGTCTGATGTGCTTATTTTGATCGGACTATTATTTTTTGTCTCCAAGGGAACTCCCGGCTTACAGGGAGAGTCAGGGGATGGCGGTGAAAAGGGCAAAGAGGTAAAAAAGAACACATAAGCCTGACACAGATGAAAGAGAAGTTCACTCTGCTTGCCTCTGAATGTTTTTCATTATATATTTAAATGTACTTACAGGCTGTTTGCAAACAAAGGAAGAGGATGCACAAGTGTGTTCCTGAAGGATATCTTTTAATAAACTTGGATCAAATATACAGTGAAATATGAATAGAAAATTCTGAAGATAGCAAAAGGAGGAAATAATACAAAATGATTGCTTAATCGTGTATGATATAAAACACATATGGATATATAGTACCTATTTAATATGTTCATTCACATACACACACATCTGCATGTAGCTGCATGATGCCTCTGTGATGCTTACAGCAGGTCTCAGTTCAGACTGGTGCAGAACTTCTCAGCCTCACTGTTCTTTATATTTCTTATTGTTATGATCTTCTGTCTGAGTAAAGGTGCAGGTTTAAATGTTTTGTTTGTGTCTTCAGGGTGGGAAAGGAGACATGGGACTGCCTGGACCACCTGGAGCTGACGGCACAAAGGTAAGAGCTGTGAAGGCTTTCATGGTTTGCATTTTGTTAAAGGATAAAAATCAGGAGTGATCAAAAACATGAATAAAGACTATTCTATGAATATTACCCATCATCAGGATTTAACAAGAACATACTAATTCACTAGATAGGCCCCCTTTTATAGCATTGTTTCAACTCTGACAGCAGAGGCCTGTGCGGGAAGTCCTTCTTTCTAATTTATTTTCTGGTGTGTTTTTTTAATCCTGTTAAGAGTTCACCACTGGACTGAAATTCACTTTTATGATTCATTTTAGCTTCTAATCAAGAAAATATGTTAACATGAATCGAGAAAAAATGTTTCTATTGTTTTCATGAATCAGTAACTCCAATAAGGCCAATAATTACCTGGACATAAAAAAGTATGAATATTTGTATAAAATCAATTCATAACAAGTGCTATCTTAAGAAAAAATAATGTACTTTGAGGAAAGCGTTTGGCAACATTGTGCAAGTGATTGCAAATATCATGTTGAAAAGCTGCCTACTGTGCTGGCTTTGGAAAGCATGCTTATGTTAACATGTGTGTTTCTTTCAGTTTAGCTGTGAGTTAGTAGAAAAATGTTTTACATGTCTTAAAAAGACAACTCTTTCTTGTTCAGGGTATTCGTGGTTCTTTCGGGCTGCCAGGTCCACAAGGCCGCAAGGGAGAGCAGGTACACAAATTAATATGTCTTGTGTTTTTAAGCTTGAACTATTACTATTTTTTATATCATACATTAAACAATTATTCAAATGTCTGGATCCTTTTCTATTTCTAGGGAAACATTGGTTTTCCAGGACGGAGGGGAACACTGGGGATGCCAGGCCTGCCTGTAAGCGTCTCTGTTTGAGCTGGCTGTGTAACTCTTCTTTAGTGATAGATTGTTACAGGGTTTGTCTTTTATCTAGTTGTTTGTTTTTCTGCCTTCTTCTATAAAAATAACTTTTCTTCTTTGGTCTTCTTTGTATTTACGATTTACGATATTTTCATTTATTACTTTTTATCTGGAATGTTTTGTATTTTGAATTTTAAGTATTTCAGCTGCCACTCAGATTTTTTAATCCCATCCTATCTGAAAAAATGAAGACAGAACAACTGTAGAAAATGTGATGGAAATGTTTTTTTGTTTTTACATAATAACTCAAGTCCTTCCTGTAGAGCAAAGTTATCTGTTCTCCGGGTCCCAGACTGTTGAATCATTCACAGTTCAGCAGCATATAGTGATTTTATTCAACAGACTGTGTCTTGAGGGGAAAAAAATCTAATGACTAAGGTTATGAAATCTGTGAGTTATGGCTGATAGGGTTCTTAATGCAGCAGATAAAAGCACTCTGAAGCTCGTCGTTCATAAATCCACTTCACAGAATATAATCATACTAATGCCCTTTTCATCTCCTGTTCTCTGCTCTGTTTCAGGGTTTGTTTGGATTAAAGGTATGATATCATCATCTTGTCCTGACAGATCAAAGTCACGTCAGCTCTTTTTCTCACAGTTATCTCAATGAAATGCCCCACAGGATTCCTTTGCATTAAGATTGCTCTGCTTTGTCTTGATGGCACATATAATCATAAAGGCGTCACACTTTGGTGCTGGCGTCAGAATGTAATGGGATTTTGCAGCAGTTTTTTTCTCTATCCATATCAATGTGCTTTATAGAAAATGGTATGCAATTGAGATATAGAACAGTGCATGTATGTTCATGCTGTGCTTATCACATTCCTCCTCCCTGCAGGGTTTAAAAGGCTACCAAGGCTTGCCTGGTCTTCCTGGCAGGAGGGGGCTCCCGGTGAGTACCAAAGAGTAACACTCCAGGGGATTAATGAGAAAACATGAGTATAAATAACTATGAAGCTCTTAAAGTGTGCCACATGTTTATATTTGTGCTGCGTGTAACTGATGTGGGAATCTTCTTTGTGTTTTAGGGTCCACCCGGGGTCCCTGGACCCCCAGGAGAGTCACTGAACTTGACTTTGTCTCAAATCAAGGTACGTTATTTATTTCTTCATTGTCATTGGAAAGCATCATGTACAACCATAAACATATTTACCATGGAGGTATTTGAAGTAAGTCTGTTTGAACAGACATGAACTAAACTGATATATCTTAAACTGACTTTTTCACTCATGGTTGTTTGTGTGTTTTTATTCTCTCTCCTTGTCTAGGACCTGATGTATGTGTCCGATAAGCCCAACTATCCTCTGATCCAGACTCTGGTGGACTCTCTGCAGCAGGAGCTTCGGCTGCTGTTGGATCCTCCTGATGGCAGTAAGGAGCATCCTGCAACCACCTGTCTGGAGCTCTGGCTCTGTCACCCGGACTACAGCAGCGGTCAGTTACTGACAATTATAAGTTAAAAACTCATCCATACTGAAGGAAGATGGAAATCAAAGAGCGAGCATACACCATGCTTACAGAGTTTTGTCTTTAAAATGTTTTTTATTTTATTTATTTATCCTTTATTTTAGCAGGGAGGACCCACTGAGACCGAGGTCTCTTTTCCAGGGGTGCCCTGCAGCAATACAAAAATAGAAACAGCACAAATATAAACATATTAACAGTTAACAATAATAGCATCTAGACACTGAAACACATATTCATACATGCAAACCATGTCCATTTAAATGACTTCACATTGTGAAACAGTTACAATTTCCTTACTGAGGTAGTTTGGATACTAGATCTTTATAAACGCTGTATGAAACAAGAGGGGGAACTTAGCTCTCCTCTGAAGGTCATTCCACATAATGGGTGCAGCAACACTAAAGGCAGTCTTTCCCCATTCAGTTCTAAACCTCAGTGTTTTCAAAGTGATCCAGTTTTGAGACCTGTTTGAATGGCTCATCATACATCATTCTAGCTGTCATATCTCATATCAAGCAGTTTGAGAACTTTTCAGATTGTATGTAGCATATCAAACTTATCAAATATTGATATTAAAAGCTTCAAGTATAAACTCTCCTTTAACTTCTAAATACGTTTAGTGGTTACAAACAGAGACATGTACAAACACTAGCTGGTAACTGACAGCTCAGTGTTTAGTTTAAAACATCAACAATGTATTATGAGTCATGTTTTATTGTGCATGTACCCTCAGTTACTTTGGATTGTCCTCTTTGTATTTTAGTATTCAGTGCTTTTAGTTCTAATATTCAAACTAACAAGATACTTTTAATAATCCAAATATTTATTTAATTGTGCTTTCACTAGCGAGGATCACGCCACAACCATGTGCCTTTTAGATATTTAATGATGGATAACCTGAATGATGAGACAGATGAATGTATGTTAAGGTAATGATTATGATGGAAGAGGAGGTTGTCAGTTGGCTGGTCTGGAAGGATGGACTGACTGCAGGGGAGAGCGAGACTCAGGATGGAGGTTCAGTATCAAACGTAATTCTACCCGAGCTGATCACAGCCCAGACTGTGTCCAGAATTAGACGAACGAGATGAAGGGATGAGGAGCGAGGGTGAATGGATGAGAGGAAGGGAAGGAGGGTGAATGGATGAGAGGAAGGGATGAGGAGGGAGGGTGAATGGATGAGAGGGAGGGTGGGTTGAAGAACTGAGACAGCTCAGGATAAGTAGGCTTGTCAGGTGATTGAAGGTGTGGTTTGGGCGTTAATATTTTAACTTCATTAAACAGCCATGTTCATAAAAACTCTATTTCTGTTTGAAACATACCAGCCATTTATGATTACAGCAAAACCAGAATGTCTTTGATATGTCTTTACATTTTTAATGCCCATGGACAATGAAGCTGTAGCTTCTTTAATGTTTTACTATTATCTTCATGGTATGTTTTTTTTATTTGCCTTCTTTCCTCTCAGTTTTTTCTATGTCATATTATGATATAAAATCCTCAGATGCCTTTATTTCTGAAACAACAGTGTAATGTATGTACTTGTCTGTGTGATTTATGTGTGATTGTCTATTGAGTGAGAATAAGAGCCCTCCTTTAATGTCCATGTTGATTGTATCTCTATGGACTCAGCGGTGTAAAGCTGAACTGTCTCAGGGGCACTGTGAAGGTTTATGGCCACTTAGCTGGGCTGGTGTCAAATGTTAATCAGTGCTGAACAACAGCAGACAATAAAACGAGATGTTTTTATTTTCTCACAGTCATTTGTAATCACATGGATAGATGGCTCCCTTCTGAAAATAACAGTTTATTCTATTAGTATCTTACAGTCGTTTTTTTATTGGCTGATTTGTGAGAATTCCTCTCAATACCTGATGAAGAGTTGATTCATATACACTTGAATCAACTCTTGGATATACGTTTTTCTTAGTCCTTCAGTGTACTCAGCAGTTGATAGTATGATCACCACTTTGTAGTTCTCTATTACTCTGTGTTGTGTCTATACTTAAATAGTGCTGGACAGCCTCTCCTCCAGTATTTCTGTGGTCTATTTGTAAATGTTGATCTCAACACTTTCGTCCCTGCCGACCTCATCGAGCTCTCGCTATCTTTTCTCTGCAGGAATGTTTTACATTGACCCAAACCAGGGCAGCCCAGCCGACGCTCTGCTGGCTTACTGCAGCTTCTCCTCCACATCAAAACAGACCTGCCTTCATCCTCGAGACTCACAGGTATGAAGACATCAGCAGAGAAAGGGGACAGGAACCCCCCCCCCATCAATGATGTACCCGCTAACTAAAAATAGCATGACCTGAATCTCAGTTTGGTGAATGGCAGTCAGCTGAGTGTGAGGACGGCCTCTTTGAAGATATGATTGTAATAGTTAGAGCCTCATTTGTGCTTTATCAGTCACTAGATAAATAGATTCACTGTCTAAGAAATTATGTGTCTACCACTAACACAGATACACACAGCTGCACACACACACACATTTGCGCGTTTCTTCTCAACCATTTTCACAACAAATAAAAATGTTATGTAGAAATTATTTCTTTGGCCTTAAAGTAAATAAACTAAATAAGAAACTAAATCTGACAAACTCTGAATACCTTACACTGACGGAGCTCTGTTACTTCAGTCCAGGGACCGTTTTATCCAATCAGGTGCATTCATTGAGGCCACGTCATCGCGTAACCTACTGCGAAAAAAGAACAAAATAAAAACATCAAGCGGAGAATTGAGTGCTCTGGCATGATCCCTAGCGTCTCCGCATGAAGCTGTGGAGCATTACAGTTAGGAGTCTTTTTTTTTTATTCATTTCAAATGATATTTAGTTTATTTCCTCTTTATATTTGAAATGTGAATCATTCTCTCTCAGTGAGCTTCTTCTTTATGAAGCTGGGTTTAAAGGTAGATTTGGTAGTTTTTAAGTAATAGAAACACAATGTCCCTTTTTACAAATGAAAACAATAACACAAACAAAAAAACACACTGCCGATAGTCAGCTCACAAACCTTTCAACTATTCTCTAATTGTTGTACTGTAACAGTATGTTTAAGAAATCCTTTTCTTGTGTTTGCCATTGTTTAAAAAAAGACAAAGTCTAGCTTCAACATCATTTAGACAGAGATAGAGAGCATAGGGACTGAGTAGATAATACATTGAAATGAGAAAGAGGCTTTTCACCTATTTAAAAAGTTATAGTACTATTGTTGTAAACTCAAGGAAGAATTAAGTTTGAATATACCAAAACATGGAAAAGAGGTAAAATCACGACCATGACTTTTCACTTAAGTTTATTTGTATAAATGAAGTAATGCTGATTTAGTTAGTGACTGTCTTTTTTCTGTTTTTCTCTGTATAAGTTCTAACAGAAGAAAGTAATCAACAAGGTTAGCTTTGCATGAATAACGAGGCCTCCCTGTGGAAAGGAGCAGAACAATGTGGCTAAATAAGGCACAACATTCATCCAAAGCAAATCAGCACAATCAGGACACAGATTTATTCTCTCATTACTCTGAACTGCAGTCTGAATAAAAACAAGCCCGCTCTCTCTCTCACCTCACACTTCACAACACGTAGCAGACTAAAGAATATGTGAACTGGTCCTGGGCAGCGTGAAGTGAATGCATCGCTCAGCCCGGTATCCAATTTACCTTTTGGTTCATGCTTGAGCTGAATGCTAATCCAGAGTTCATCAGCACAGCTGTCTGGACATCGCTGACCTTCACAAGTCTCTTTTATGAAAGCACTTGCATGGACTTGTATTCAGATTTTCAATTTTGTTCCTTTGCAGTTGCCAATGAAAGCCTGGATGGAAGAGTTCACTGATGAGGGAAGTTTTCAGTGGCTCAGCAGGCTGGAGCAAGGGTTTCAGGTGAGCCATCGTTCTGAAAGGAGCAATAAAAACAGATGTTAAACCCACATATTAGATGTTATCTCAAACTTAGATGTAGAATATTAATCACAAGAGCTTTCATTAGACGTTTAGGAGCAGAAGAAATCTGCAGCACATATATCCCTAACATACTGAGACTGTAAATGTACCATTAAAACATTAAGCTAAAAAACATTCATAACTTTAAGACACCCTTTTTATTCCTTTTTTATTTGTTGTAAATCTGAATCATCACGAAGCAGCTGATACATGACTTTCTCATTTTGTTATTAGTTTTTCTATCCCGGTGCTAATGTGGTCCAGATGCGTTTCCTGAGGCTGCACAGTCGCTCTGCCGTCCAGAAGGTGACTTACTCCTGCCATCCAGGACACAGACTGGGCGGGACGGATCGAGACATCAAATTCCTCACTGACACAAGGAAGCAAAGTTACCTCGGCGCACTTAAAGATTGTGTGGTATGTAGAAAGTTTTCTTCATAGTTTCTCTTTAGCAGATAAAGGGAGTAGGGGTCATGCTGCTGCTGTTGTTGTGATCATTTTTGTAGAGGTATAATCTTGGCTGGCAAAGGAATTGTCTGAAACATTTAACCCATTGAAACTTCTTCAAAGTAAATCTTTTCATATCTTTAAGGAATAAACAGTGTTTGCACAAGGTTAAGCCTTTAAACCACAGATACACCAAGCAGACATCAAAGAATAAGTGGTGTTCAAGTTAAAAACTTAACATTTCTTGTCTTGGCAGAAAGGTTGACTCCGAATACAACCTGAAGACTTTAGTTGAAAGCTAGCTGAAAGTCCTGCGCCTGCTTTAGAGGACATAACTCTCCTTACCAGCAGGTAGCGATAGATCGTATTTATCATTCTAAAAGGGAAACTTGGAAATCATTTGACTGCAGATAGGTTGTCATGATAAAGCAGCTTCTAACTACAGTTTTGAACCACGCAGAGGATTTCATAAAAAGAATCCTGCTTATCAAACAACATGTTGTTATAAGGGTGCATTTCCCTGCTCTCACACACCTCGTCATTAAGCTTAACAGCCAATCAGATTGATTAATTTTGCTCAATTGTCCAAAAAACTCCATATCGGTGCCAAATGTTGTACCAAAGAACATCTGAAAATGAGAGCCATCAGTGCTAACAGATTGCCTGACATTGGCAGATGTCCGACTGCTGGCTTGCTGTGTCGGGGCCAATTCTAGTGATTACTTAGAAGTGTAGAGCTCATTGTTTCTTTAACATTGGATTGAAGAACTTAACATCCAAGGAGCTGGTGTAAATTGACTAGGAAAGCTATCATTTCAAGGTCAAGGTATCATTATTGGAGTGAGCCTTGAAAATCTTGGATGGAAACACAGGAAAAGTATCTGCTCTCCTGGAAAAAGAGGGAAAGTAGGTAGTTGAAGCCATGGTTGATACAAAACTGAAAGAAAATATATTTCCATAAAGGAACTGATGAGTCACAGGGATTCAATGTAAAGAATATGTTTTCTGTTTCCTGTGTGTCAGCCTGGAGAGGGGAGCCCTTCCGGACCCCGGGAGTCTGTGTTTGAGTTTGAGGACCTGCAGCTGCTCCCACTGAGAGACGTGGCCGTGATGGAAGGTGGAAACTTCACACACCCGTTTGGCATCACTATTGGACCTGTGTGTTTTAGCTAGATATGTTATTTAGCTGTGCTGTTCTGCAGGGACTCACAGGTCCAGGACAGAAACTTGGGTCCAAAGCCTGGACATCAAGAGGACAGCTGGAACATCTGTTTTTCCAATTTCTGAAGATGCCCCTTTTCCTCTCATTTTTGGGGAAGTTTCCTTCAAGTTGAGTGACTTTGTTTTTTATGAATTTGAGAGGACACAAGCGTCTCCAGGCTTTTCTCACAGAGACGTAAAGTTTGTTTACAGAGACATTTATCTTGTATTGAATAATTTAAAAATGGTTGTTTTTTTGTTCTTTTATATACAATGTATTTTATGTGTTTTTTTAACTTTATTTTGGACTTCTGTTATAACTTTCCCAGTGTGTATATAAAAGTTAGACACCCTAACTGACCTCTTAACAATGTGTTTTTTTAATGGAGACACAGCTAGTGTTGTCTCATTGGCGGTATATGACCAGGCCAGTGAAGTGAACGACTTCTTTACTGTTAGTGAACTCAGATGTGTCACTGCTCTCATGGTGCTAGTCCATTTTTCCTTAAATCCCGGGAAAGAATAGTAAAGGACAGTCATTTTGTATCATGCAAATTCATGCAGTTTGTTGTCACTTTTTTTAAAATACAGGAACATTTTTTGTTTTTTATGTTTTGTTTTCTGTTTTATTTTTACATTTCATATATATATATATTTTACATCTCAGGTATGATACATTAGTGATAAACTCATGGGTCATTATTCTGCTGTTTTTGCAGTTTTTTGGAGGTCTTTTTTATTGAATTAAAAAGAGACTTGATAAATATTAGGATCAGAAATTTTGAATGTTTAAGAACGACAAAAATCACCAATGAGTTAGTTTTACCAACAAGTATGACGTGTATATCTGAAGCCTCCTATATCTTTTCTCCATACCAAAGACTGACTTTGTTGTCAAAGAATTGTAAAACAGACTTTCATTACACACAATTTGGTTTGTTTTAGTGTAAAGACACTATCCTCTTACTATAAATACGGGTTACTGTACATGTAAAACACCAATCATGTATTAATCCACAGCTGAAAATAGTCACTAACAAATGTGCTTACAACTCCTGAGTCCTGTTTCACAATCGTTTGCTTCTACGACAAATGTTTTGAGAAAGGACTGCGCATTTATCCGAACACATTAAGTTACTAAAAGTATGAAATCCTGAGTTTAAAAAATGGGGGGGAGGATATGAAATGCCCATGTTGTATTGGTTGTACTGTATTGCTTCAATATCTTCCTGTGCAGGAGCTGCAGCTGTTACTTAGCTGTGTAGCGTGCTCAATGTTTGGAAAACCAAAGACAGAAGTTTGGCATCCAGAGCTTACAGGTGCACATATTTCATCACGTTCAATTTCTTTGACTGGACACTAAAGGTCATGAACAAGTTTGGATAAGCCCTGCAGAGTTTCCTTGGACCCCTGGTGGAAAAAAAACAACCTATGCTCCCCCCCGCTTAGCTTTGAGTTACTCCTGTCAACCTGAATTTCTTCTTCATTCAATCTAAAAAGGGCTTGGTTCAAGAGAAAAGAAGTAAGCCTTGTAGTTCTTCAGCAGTCAGTCAGCATCTGTTGTTTGTGCCCAGATGCAATCAGCAGTGACTGATGAGCAGTGTGCTGTACACTCTGCAGGTAGTAGGGAATCATAAGACTGAGATCTCAGGGAGTTTGTGATGAGAGTATAGTCTTACTGCTCAGCCACAACAGCAGCTTTGCAGTTCGAAAACCAACACTTCATTTCTTAGATAAACTACATACACTAAGCTATACAGAACCACATGGCCTGAAAGTTTATCATACCGGTGCTACATAACAGGGAATAAATGTACATAATCCTCAACTCAACTGGAAAAGCTGTGTTTAAAGTTCTGTATCTAGACCACAGGTTTGCAATTCTGGCTTTTACACAGAAGCAATATATCATGTTTTCTTCTTTCTCTGATTATCATTCCATTGTATTGCCTTAGCTGGCTGAGACAGATTATTGTTCATGTGTTTTGTAAAAGTCTCTTTTTTATATGAAATGACATGCTGGACATATGTCTTGTGTGATCCCTCCATCAACTAATTCAACAATTGTGTTGGCTTAATTAAAAAGAGGTACATAATTAAGTTTTGACTCAGTGTATTTTGTCATTCTTAGTTCTTCAATTCCAGTTTAGAGGTACAGTCATTCTGTCCTGTGGTTCAAATCTTTTAGTCTGTACAGAAGCAACTGTGCCAGTAGTCTTGGGAGTAGTAACAATAGCAGCAATGTAAGCAGTAGAATTAATAGCACAGCAGGAGTTGTAGCAGTTTTTAAATGTAATAAAGAAAGATAGTTGGAAGTTATAACTATATTTATAGTTATATTATATTATTTAAGTTGTTGCTAATTCTGCTTTATTTCCTTGTTAATTGTTTAGCACCAATACACCAAGTCAAATTCCTTGTATGTGTAAATGTACTTGGCAATAAACCCCGATTCTGATTCTAAAGTATGGATGATATTATTATTATTATAATAAAGACGCATATAAGAAATATATTGAAATCCCTTTGTATTTTGAGGTGTGTTCTGTAGTTGTGTTTATTTATTTGTCATCTTATTGTGTCCCATTATTTCCCAAGATGTAGTTTAAGATGTATCTAACCTTAAACATCTTCTATAATACATCCATGGGAAACATTTTTTCTTTTTTTTTTAACCGTCTCTATTGACAAATTTAACATATACAAAAAATGTTTATACAAACTCTTAAAGAGGATGAACATACAACAACAAAATACACAGGAACAAATTAATTCAAACATAAATCAAGACTAGGGGGATTATATATAAAAATAAATAAATAAAAATCTAACTTTTCCAAAAGAAAACATCAGGCAAATGTAAGCAGACAACAAACTGGAGCAAGGACAAAATAATTCAACAAGGGCCAGAAATCAAAACAACAAGAATTTCGATAAGTCAGCACTAATCTTTCTAGCAATCCTGCTAGATTTCATTGTTTTTAGAGATAAGAAAACATATTTGAATCATTTATAAACCAGTCAAAGGAGGGTTTGCTGTTTCTGCACTTACTACAGTGAATATGATATTAACTCATGAGTAAAATAACATTTACTATGTCAGTAATTGAAGGGTTTAAATTATCCATAAATAGAGAATACTATAAGTATCAAAAGATGGAATATCATTAATTTTTAGCTCATGGGAAACATGTTAAAGGGTTAACACTCAAAGTAACAACGTGCTTACGTCACATGACGTTCCGCGTCATCTCATCGTCAGCCCCCCGCCTCTGTCTCAGCTGTCTGTGGCTGCTCTTTCGCCAAGTTTAGCCATGCTTCCCCCCAGTTTAATTTATCTGACATGTCATTGAGCAGCAGGTTGTTTTGAGTGACAGTCGAGCTGCTTTGTAACTTGTTAGTTTTTCTCACCACTGAACTTTGTCACGTCGCCTTACGGAAACAAGCGGAAGAGAAAAGCTATCCTCTCGTAGCTAGCTTACAGCTTTTAGCTTGTTGGAGAATAACGTCCAGCCAGGCACAAAGGTGAGACAGAGACAGCTGGATGTGTATTTAATGAGATAGAGTGTGAACTGCATGTTGTGATGTATAGAAGGAGGGCTGTTGTTAAGGTTAAGATAATAGTTAAGCCTATTAAGCCTAATTAGCTCGTTGCTGTAATAGATTAGCTAATGTAGCTCTTTGATATCAATCTGTAGTTATTGCGAATTATAAAAACTATAATGGTGTCGAAAGAGACATTAATTCATGTAATGCCAACTAGCTAGCTGCATGGGTTATAGAGCAGCACATGCTTTTATAATGTCAGAATTACAGTATGCACTATACTGCTTTATTTTGAAATTCTTTGTATTTGCAGTCTGTGATAAATATTTCTCAGACAAATTGTTACTATCTACTTGTTTCCCAAAAGAAAAGTGTTTTCACATTGTTTTCTGCAGCTTCAGTTAAGAGCATTGCGCAAGAACACATTGTTATTGTCAGCTGTCCATGGTACTGAACAGAGATAGATATATTCAATTGATCTTAAAAGTTTAATTTGAAATGTATCCTATGTATTTGAAATATAGAGTTTGTAGAGCATGCATGCATTTAAAAAAATCATTAAGATGCAGTCAACAGGCATTTTTGGTGCATTTAAATTGAAACAATTTCAGGATTTAAAAAACCTGGAGAGGCTGCTTCTAATGCTTCCTTGATTGCTTAAAATCTTCAATTAAACATCGTCCATTCCTAGCCTCCACACTGCATTTTTAACAGTTCATGATATATGTTAACAAATTAACATTGCAGATGGGTCAAATAACACATTCTTGATATAGATAGCTTGACTTTGTTTTCCTTTTTATAGTAATAGATCAATTTCCATCTTATGACCATCAATTCTCAATCAATAACTCAATCAAGTTTTTAATGTTTTAGTGCAGACAAAAATGACAAAGGCTTACATTTGAAAAATTGGAACCAGTACTGTATAGTTATTTTACTATATAAATAATGTCTATGATTGCATAAAGATAAATTCTTATTTCTTTAGGAACTTTTTTTGGTCGTGCTGATTGTGTGTATTTTCTCACTTTTCTTAGTGCTGCTTCTATGACCTACAACTGTCCACCCCGATCAGAGGATGTATCCGCCTTCCAGAAAGGACTTCATCTCTCTGACACTCAGTGATCCGCACAGTCACTCTTACAACAATGGGAAACACCGGAGACAGTCCTGCTGGAGGGTGAGTTGCCCTGTAGGGCAGGGCGGTGTGCAGAACTTGTCTCTATTTAGAGTTTTACAGCTTTGTGATGGAAAGCCTGAGCTTTCCATATCATATTGAACACAAGACTACTGTCACAGTTTGACTTTGATCACACAAGGCGCTGATCTGTGTGTGTAGTTTCAGTTATGGTTCATTGCAGTGGTGGAAAAAATATGTAAAGTTGAAAATAAAGGTGAGGCAGTTTAAATTATTAAGCCCATTTACACAGAAGCAATTCACAGGCAAAGAAACGCATTACAATAACAAAACCCATTTAAGTGGTTAAAATCAAATCAAGAGAAGTAAGATAATCACATAAAAACTGCAGACTACAGTGCAGTATTATATCGTAATGTGCTCCTAATGCAACAAAGAAAATGAAGTTGCAGTAGGAAAACCTATCACTCATAGGTACTGACATACATTAAGATATAAAAGTGACTCAGGAAATACAGTATCTCACAAAAGTGAGTTCACCCCTCACATTTCTGCAAATACTTTATTATATCTTTTCATGGGACAACACTGAAGAAATGACACTTTGCTACAATGTAAAGTAGTCCGTGTACAGCTTGTATAACAGTGTAAATCTACTGTCCCCTCAAAATAACTCAACACACAGCCATTAATGGCTAAACCGCTGGCAACAAAAGTGAGTACACCCCTAAGTTAAAATGTCCAAATTGGGCCCAAAGTGTCAATATTTTGTGTGGACACCATTATTTTCCAGCACTGCCTTAACCCTCTTGGGCATGGAGTTCACCAGAGCTTCACAGGTTGCCACTGGAATCCTCTTCCACTCCTCCATGACGACATCACGGAGCTGCTGGATGTTAGAGACCTTGGACGCCCCACAGATGCTCAATAGGGTTTAGGTCTGGAGACGTGCTTGGCCAGTCCATCACCTTTACCCTCGGCTTCTTTAGCAAAGCAGTGGTCGTCTTGGAGGTGTGTTTGGGGTCATTATCATTTTGGAATACTGCTCTGCGGCCCAGTTTCCGAAGGGAGGGGATCATGCTCTGCTTCAGTATGTCACAGTACATGTTGGCATTCATGGTTCCCTCCATGAACTGTAGCTCCCCAGTGCCGACAGCACTCATGTAGCCCCAGACCATGACACTCCCACCACCATGCTTGACTGTAGGCAAGACACACTTGTCTTTGTATTCCTCACCTGGTTGCCGCCACACACGCTTGACACCATCTGAACCAAATAAGTTTATCTTGGTCTCATCAGACCACAGGACATGGTTCAAGTAATCCATGTCATTAGTCTGCTCGTCTTCAGCAAACTGTTTGTTGGCTTTCTTGTGCATCATCTTTAGAAGAGACTTCCTTCTGGGACGACAGCTGTGCAGACCAATTTCATGCAGTGTGCAGCGTAGGGTCTGAGCACTGACAGGCTGACCCCCCACCCCTTCAACCTCTGCAGCAATGCTGGCAGCACTCATACGTCTATTTTCCAAAGAAAACCTCTGGATATGACACTGAGCACATGCACTCAACTTCTTTGGTTGACCATGGCGAGGCCTGTTCTGAGTGGAACTTGTCCTGTTAAACCGCTGTATGGTCTTAGCCACGGTGCTGCAGCTCAGTTTCAGGGTGTTGGCAATCTTCTTATAGCCTAGGCCATCTTTATGTAGAGCAACAATTATTTAAGATAAGATCCTCAGAGAGTTCTTTGCCATGAGGTGCCATGTTGAACTTCCAGTGACCAGTATGAGAGTGAGAGAGTGATAACAAATTTAACAAACCTGCTCCCCATTCACACCCGAGACCTTGTAACACTAACGAGTCACATGACACCGGGGAGGGAAAATGGCTAATTGGGCACTATTTGGACATTTTAACTTAAGGGTGTACTCACTTTTGTTGCTAGCGGTTTAGACATTAATGGCTGTGTGTTGAGTTATTTTGAGGGGACAGTAGATTTACACTGTTATACAAGCTGTACACGGACTACTTTACATTGTAGCAAAGTGTCATTTCTTCAGTGTTGTCCCATGAAAATCTATTTCCAGCATAGAAGCTTAAAGCAGCTTCACCTTGTTTGGATATGACCCAAGGTGCTACCAGCTCTGACTACTTCCTAATGCTCAAAGGCTCCTTTGGTTTATATTCTTCAGCAAGATGGAGAATGCGTTTTGCAGCATGGTCATAGAGTGATTATTTACAACCAGCAGCACTTTAAATTGACTGTTTACATTACATTAAGAGTACTGTGTGAATGATCTGAAGTTATCTAACTGTCCCTCACTGTATTTGTAAAACATTTTATAAATGAGTTTTATTTTATATTTTTGGGTAAGAAACCTTTATTTCTAATGAGAATTATGAGAGTATTGTGACACTGAACCCGTCACAGTTACCCTCTGAGGCACCTTTGGGAAACTTCAGAGCCACATATTCATACAGACTCTGATTTACAATCATTAAAACATCAATGAGTCAACTTTTCAAATGATGGTGTTTATCACTGCTGTAGCATCACATAAATAAATTAATTGAACAATTATTAGATTAGAAGCTTTAATAAGGTTTCACATCTTAATAGGACATGATACTTCCTTTCAATTGTCCCCCATCTTTGATTGATAGGCATTACATTTTGAGATATTTTAATTCATAAAGTTACTTGTAAGTAACTTTTAATCTCTGACTGTCTACTTTATATTTTGTGTGCAGAAAGTCTTCAGCTGTCAACACTCTTGCTTGGTTATGCTTCTGATCTATTCACTGAGATATATCATCTCTGTCTCGATGTAATGCATCTTCTTTTTTTTGTTGTTGTAACAAATCGATTCCTGGCTTTCAATCTTCCTTTCATACATTCTTCTTTGTTGTGAAGCAGCCTGCCCTGAACTTTCAAACTTCTCACATAAAAGCCTCCCCTGAACACATTATGTGTCTGATTACTGCGGTGAGATAAAACAAATTCAGTGCTCCCTGTCTCCCTCTTACGTCTTCTTCACATTTTCTTTAATCTTGTTATCTTTACTTTGAAATGTCTTATGCCTCTCTCTCGCCTCCTTATGCCTTCTCAGTATGAGCCTCTCTCGTCTCCTTTGTTGGTTTTGATCTTCAGGTTTTGCAGGTATATTGTGTTGCACTTATCATATCATGTCTTGTACTTTTGTTTGCTTTTCTGTTGCTCAGGGGCTTTCAGTGTTTCTGCCGGTTTCCCCTTTATTCTGGTACAACTGTGATTACAACCTCACTGATGACTTTGTGTAACAATTTAATCGTTTTGATGTCCTAAGATGGATATGTCTCAAGTGCAACGTTTCCATGTGATTCAGTCATCAAACCTTAAAAGATTGGTGTGATATATACGTCACCAATTGCATCATTTACATCCTGCACTTGATGATGATATTGATTATGACTGTAATCAAGATGGTTTTGATGCTGATTAGAACTCTCAGCTGTCGATGTTATTGTTGATGAAGACGACATATTATCTTTATTATTATCAATTATTTATTTGTTTAAGTGCTTGGCCTCTGTGCACTGTCTGTCAGCACCTGTGGGTCTGATCGAACTTTAAGCCGTTTGTTTGCGCTTACTTACAATGTTTCCTCCTCTCTCCTCTCTTGTTCCTTGCTTGTGTTGTACTTACTCTCTGATGTTTGTCGCTTTGGATAAACGCGTCTGCTGAATTGTACAATTGTACAATGCACGACGACCGAAACTTGGAGCATGAAAGAGTTAGCCTCAAACATTATCAAAATGTGCCATGCAGAGGGAAGTAGAAATCAGAGAAAAGGAGCCAGGAGGGTCATTTCTAGGGAGAGAATGAGATAAAAAGTATGCTTTTCTAGAGTGTGAAATCCATCAACACTGGGCAATAGGGCATTAGTTCATTGTGTATATGCATAGAAAAATATGGCAGGTACATGAGTGTGTGCGATAAACATAAGCCTCACTCATTAACGTTCTTTTGAGGGATTCTGGTAACATATGCAGACAGCCAAGTTTGGTCCTATCCACCAGAGTATTGAAGTGAATTGTTAAGGTGCAATAACCAAGCCATAAAATAGTTTTTTTTTAAAGGGATGCTTTCAGTATACAGACATTTTAATGTAGACTATTAGATATTTTATAATTTTATAATATTTACCAATAAGCCACCTATCTCCAGTTTCATAAAGATCTAACCTCATACCTACAGCATGAAATAGTAGAGACATTCATAAATACTTTAAAAACATTTAAATATGTGTTTTCATAAAGGATACTGTACAGCACTGAACACTAGTGTTTTATGTGATTATATGCTTCATGGGCTGCATGACACTGACATATTGATCTTATGTGAGGACGTTTGGAATTGCAACAGTATTTATGAATGTAATAGAAGATCTGAAATCATTGCTGTATGCACAGGTTAAGAGAAGATCAATTTGATGTTGTATTGTGCTGGAGCTGGAGCATGTTCCCGTTAGTTTTCAAACCCTCTGTGTGGCCTCAAAATTATTCAGTTATGTCTCTAAAGATCTGTTCCTGTCTATGTTTGCACACACCTTCAGTCCAAAAACTGGTATGCAACTGTTATCAGTATTTAAAACAGAACTTTAATGTAACTTCCTTAGAATCTGCAGATAACACCATGAGATCAAAAATCCTCTTTGATCATTTTGTAGGATTCTTTCTATTGTTCTTTTTTTTTTCTTCAAAAAAGCAAAACAGCTTTGTCAGCTCACATTAATGTAATTCATTGGTTTCACTGAATTGAAAAGGTATAGCAGCACTCCTATCGACTGATGTGTAACATTTTATTTCTGCAGTATATCAACAGACATTTGGTCTACAAGGCCAGCTTTATAGCAGAGACCTCAATCTGGCTCAGAACCCTCCCTGTACATGTGGGTCGTCAAATTTGATGACGTTTTATGGTCCCTGAGAAAACTGTTCTCTGCAAATCATGCTCCTTAGATTGGTTTTTTGGCTCAGCGTTTCTTCTTACACCGCAGAAAACACACATTCATCTTTATAATGTATATCACCTTTATTTCAACGGAAAGTCACAAAGAGATTAAAACCGCTTTAAGATATCTCTCTACAGGATTTAACCATATGCACGTTGGTTTAGTTCAGTATTTCCAAAGACATGCACATCCGGTGAAGCTCTGGAACTTTCATTGGCGTGTGTGCGTGTGTGTGCATGTGTGCGCGTGTGTGTGTGTGTTTTCAGCAAACCTGCAGAGTGAGTTTCCTTTCCTCCAGCTCAGTGCACAAAGAGGAAATATATCATTGTCTGCTAGTTCTCGCCGAAGAAAGTTCCCCTCATCTCACAGGCATCTGCTCTGTTGTTGTCGTGGGACACCTGATATGACGTGACACCTGTCGTCACCTTACTACAGTTACACTTCATGCTTCAGGTCATGAGACAACATGTGCAAATTCCATGACCTAAAGAAGACTTTGGCATACAGTGTAAACCTTTTTTAACAGTGTTGATAAGTAAACCATTTAATGTGGTTTGTTTTACTAGTTTCCAGATAAAACCTTAAACTTACAAAAAACTATTTACAGTAATTAAAAAAATATAACTTAGTTTGAATCAAAGGAGGACTGTATTCAAAGGGATATTTAGACTAATCGTTTAATTTCAGACATTGTAGGAAATTAACACTATTGATATTTGTGTTATATAGTCAGCCTTTTTATCAATTAATAAACTGAAGCCTACAGTTAAGAATTAATAAAGATAACCATTGGATGTGTATTTGGAAGGGCTTGAAAACGTACAGTACACTTCTAAAATCTTAAGACAATAACCATCTCATATAATACAAAACAAACGTATTAATATTAGAACAAAGCTTTTCAAATGTATAAGTTCTCTCACGACAATAAAAACTGTTTACTGCCAAACCAGTCATTTTGAAAAGACAAAAGAGTCTCTGTTGGCCATACAGCGTTACAACAAAGCCCAGGATTTGCTCTTCACATGCATATTGTTGGAGAAAAGCCCTAAGTGACATGCGTACAAAAGAGGAACATTATTGTAAGACTTGATGTTCTGATAATTCTATGCACAGTTCAAATACAAAGTTTATAAAGACTGAACATTGAATAGGATGTTTGTGAAGTTGTTGTGTTGAATGAGATTTAGCAAAGTGAAATCGAAAAGTCCCCTGAGGTAGAGTCTGCTGTGTGCTCCGTCACAGCTCAGAGAGAATGGCTCAATAGTTTCTCGGTGTTGCACCGGTGTTAATTAGTACAGGTAGCACAGTCTCTGCCTGTTAGCGTTTTCTCCTGAGAGACCCCAGCTCTGTCCCTCCCTCTGCACCTCCGGTTGATTGGGTGCGAATGTTTATTTGTGAGCCGTCAGGTGGAGCGAGATGTGGCGTTTATTCAGGGTAAGCCTAACAAGGAAGGCCAGCCGACTTTTCCTTACACTCTGCTGTTTTAAAGATTTTTTTACATGTTTTTAAGAGGGTGATGGATTTTAAAATCAGCTGGTAGATGCTCGTGTTTGTGTGTAGCTCTTTATTTGCTATATCTGCCTACAGAAATGGAAGCAGCTGTCTCGGCTCCAGCGAAGCCTGATCCTGTTTCTGCTGGCCCTGCTGCTCATATTTGGACTGCTCTCCTATCCCAGCCTCAGCGAGCAGTGGAGAGGTAAATAATGCCCACATACACATTGAGCCAACACACACATACACACATGCAAATACACATGCTGGCAGAGACTCAGTCTGCCATTAATTTAACGGTATTGCTACATGACTAGTTGATTCTGATGAGTTAGATTGACTGTGTGTTGTGTTTTTGTGGCGAGGCTGTATTGCAGTAAATCACTTAATCTCTCTATGAGACGATTTGAATATTTCTCTCTTTGTTTAGATTCAATTTGGGATCATTTTAGTTGCACCTGCTGCTTGCTTTAACAGTTTTATACTTCTACCCGTACAGCATTTCATTTTCAGACCACATCCACAGTCAGATTGCTAAATCTGAAAATGCTTCTATTTTCCCCGTCGGGGGTTTCTATTGAATGCACTAGGATATTTTCACAACCAAACTGAGCTCTCTGAAAAATCGCTCCCTCGAGTACATAAATCCAAATACAAGTTGCTTTTAAGTATAACGGAAACTTGGAAAAGACTGATTTCCCATATGCCTGTTAGGACTCAGTCAGGGGCTGAGTTATATAGGAAGACAGCCTTCTGTGGTGATCACAGGGAAGAGTCTATTGTAATGAATGTCACGTCATTTCTTAGAAAATGCTTGATTCACAATTGATTTAAAGCTTTTGAAGCAGTGGACATAGGATGGACATATCTTGACATGTTTCTTGTTCACTCCTAGTGTGTCTGTGTTTCCCTGTGTGTCTGTGTGTAGGGTTGTCTGACAGGGACGAATGGTTGGAGTTGAATGACAGAGAGCTGGATGCTGTTCTTCCAGCTGTGAGGCCTGTATTGGGACAACATGTGGGTAAAGCTCCGGTACCTGTGGTAGGGCCACATGTGGGGCCAGCTGTAGGGCCAGATGCGGGTCCAGTGATCCGTCTAGATGCGGGTCCAGTGATTCGTCCAGATGGGGGTCCAGTGATCCGTCCAGATGCGGGTCCAGTGATCCATCCAGACGCAGGTCCAGTTTTCCGTCCAGATGCGGGTCCAGTGATCCATCCCGATGCGGGTCCAGTTTTCCGTCCAGATGCGGGTCCAGTTTTCCGTCCAGATGCTGGTCCAGTGATCCGTCCAGATGCTGTGGTGGAGCCCAGAGGACCAATTGTACCTATTTTGCCCAAACCTCCCATTAAGGTTAGAGGTGTTTTTGTAAGACAAAAATCATAAAAGTTTTTTTAAGCATTATTTCCAACTCCAATTAATTAGCAGAATGTTGAAATAGGCCTACTATTACTGCAGATATATGTCACATTGCACATTGTGTTCAGATCACAGACAATTAACACAATCAGAGTCACAGAAAACAAAACAAATTCATCAAAACAAATATAATCTGCTGTGACTTTGTCTGGATCATGGATTTGAAAAGCTGTAGTTCTACATTTTATTCATGTATCTATTGTGTTTGTGAAAAGGTCCATCCATCACTGGTGACTCCAATTCTTTGTTAATGTTTTCTTGTCTGCTACTCAAACAGACCCAATGGCCACTATTTCCATAAGGTTTTAAAATTGTCTGATATGTTTCTAACTGTAGCTGTTTGTTTGTTTTTAATAGAAATATCTGTTCTCCAACAAGAGAGGTCCACCAAGTCTCCAGAAAGAAGGAAATATGTCTGACACAGTCGGTGGAGAAAAGAAAGAGCAAGAGGTGGTTCAAGATGAAGGAGAGGAGGAGGAGGAGGACAAAGACAAGAAAATAGTCAGGTGATCAGTTGGTTTCTTGCTAGTTTAACCCTTTACACAACTGTGCAGTAATAAACAAATTAACAAGATTTTGCTGTGAAGATGGTAATCATTTTCCACCTGCACCCAGGTCCTGTGGTCTTTGTTGCAGTATTGAAGAGGCAGTCATAAATAATTCAGGTGTAAGACAGGTTTTTTTGCGTTTGTCATGCAGTTGGAGAGGAGCAATGATTGAAGCCGACCAAGCCACAGAACCTCCCCCCTCGGCCAATGACAAAGGAGCTGCAGCTCCCCCAGCCCCAGTGAACCCAGCTGACTCTGTTCCACTTGAAGGTAAATAAAGAAAACTGAACTCAACTATTGAACCCAGAATTCTTTCCAAGAGTGAGTGAACATGACACATTGGAATTTCTGCACCTATAAATTACTCGTCATGTTGTTTCTTTTTTTTAAATCATAATCCACACACCGTGTAAAAGATGCCTTGAACAGTCTGAAACCAAAATAGCTCAACTTTACAATGAAGTTAAATAAAGAAAACTAACAATTCTTCTTTTTATGCTGTTTTCTGGTGCAACTGATGAACACCAGAAACTTTTCTTACTTTTTGGGTCCACTGAGAAACTTTTTGATCTCAAACAGATTCTGTAACTTAGTGTTATCCATGTCTGCTGGTGTATGCTCTTTAAAGCCCAACACCTTTTTTCTACTGTAAGTCTGATGAGATGCAGGGCAACACCTTGCTGTGTTTAAAGAGAAATGACAGAGAATATTCCCTCTACTGTAAATCTTATTAAGGAAGATCTCCTGCCTTTTATGATCACACTTTCATTTCTGATTCATTCTTCTGTCTGTAGTTTCCCCTGGCCCTGTGGACAGACTGGAGACAGTACGAGATGCCTTCAGACATGCATGGAAAGGCTATAAGAGCTATGCCTGGGGTCACGATGAGCTCAGGCCCATCTCCAAGTCCTTCAGCGAGTGGTTCGGACTGGGTTTGACACTCATTGATTCCCTGGACACCATGTGGATTTTGGGCCTTAAGGAAGGTACAGTTTGTCAGTAATTCTTCATGATACCAATATAGAGATAAGATGTTGAGCTGTGGTTCATAATAAAAGGATCATCTGTTACTTAAAGATAATGTCTTTGCCATTATTTGCATTCAGAAAGCTTTGTCCAGTGTCGTAGAGCACCTTATTCTGAGTTTGTCTGAGTGAGAACAAGAGATGGTCATGACATTTCCGGGCTGCTGGATAGCCTAACGGTTATGTAGTGCGCCCCATGTACAAAGGCAATAGTCCTCATTGCAGCGACGTTGGGTTTGAATCCGACCTCTGCCCTTTGCTACATGTCATACCCCTTCTCTCTCCTCCCAACATTTACTGTCACTCTTCAGCTGTCCTATCCAATAAAGGCCAAACGGCCCAAACATTTCCATTAAAGAAAGGTTACTGAACACCATTGTGTTTGCTGTCAATTATAGTTCCTTAAAGAAAGAAAATTGGAATTGGTCAATATCTGAATCTGCAGGTCAGACCTTGAAAAAAACTGAAAATCAGAATCAACCATAGAAATTGCAATCAGTGCATCTCTAGAGCAAACATAACACTGCTCTGCACACTCCTTAAATCAGCTTTGAACTTGCAGCTCAAGGCTACATTAGTTTTTACTAACATGAGACAACCTGTCAGCTGATGAGTTCCATTTTGGGTAATGAAGGTTCAAGTTTTGACAAGGAAGAATAATGCACAAAAAAATAGAATCTTTACATGCTGCTACAATTTTAAATTGAAAATGTGTTTTTTTTTTACGGTCCAAGGTGAGTCCAACTCTATATGTAAGGAGTGCATTTCTAAATCACTGGACCTCAGTCAGTTGCAAAATTTGTTACAGACCACTTAATGATTTCAGTCTTTGCAAAACTCCTAAATAAAATGTTTTTTAATCTTCATGTTTAATGATTGCTATAAATTGTAACGTCTTTTCGTCCCTCCTCCCTCCTTCTCTCAGAATTTGCAGAAGCAAAGAACTGGGTGGACAATGAGCTCAACTTCAACAAGAACGTGGACGTGAATCTTTTTGAAACAACTATTCGTGTCCTTGGGGGACTGCTGAGTGCCTACCACCTATCAGGAGACCAACTCTTCTTTGAAAAAGCTGTGAGTCATAGATGACGATGTCCAGAAGTTTTAGACCTGCAGCTCGTTCACTTTTTCTTGAAATCAAATTCAAAGAAACGAGAATTCAACCCACAGTTGAATCATTTTGTGGAATTGATTAAGTTAATGGTGCCTCCTCTGCTCTATTTAGGATGAACATTTAGAGCTGATACAGACATTACAGAGATGTAACATTTAAAGCAGAAGATATAGAATTCCATTACATAGTTTATTCTTACTATTCAGAAAGAGTCATTTCCGCCTATTTTCTCCACTTGAAGAAAGATCTTGGGTCCAGGTTGATGCCTGCCTTCAAAACCCCCTCAAAGATCCCGTTCTCAGATGTCAACATCGGGAAGGGAACAGCTCACCCCCCTCGATGGACGACGGACAGCACGCTGGCCGAAGTCACGAGCATTCAGCTGGAATTCAGAGAGCTTAGCCGCCTCACTCAGGACCCGCAGTACCAGGTCAGTGTACATGAGGGCCTCTGTAGCGGTGCATTGTAGTGTTTGTGTCCAGTAATTATGATCTGTCTTTACTTCCAATGCTGTGAGATGGAGCATAAAAAAAGATGGAGCAGGTTAATGTAAATATTTTCTGGGTTGAGTTGAAGGTTTCCCATTCAGTCAAAGTTAAACAATAAGTACAGCAAATACACACTTGATTGTGACTGAAGTTAGAAGAATGACGTATGTTGTCAGATTTGATATATTACCAGAGCTGCAAGGTTTTATATGTGATTTTTCACTCTTAAATATAATATAAATCAAGTATATTTTCTGAAAATAACTCTGTGAGTCATGACTGTCTACAATGGGTGTAACACCCGAGTCCCACTGTCTGTGATGTTTTCAGAGTTTTCAGAGTCCTATCTTCAGTTTGTTTACATCGCCCGGACGGCCAGCTGACTCCTCCCCTCGTGTATAAAAGTTGTTTAATTGAGGGACTAGAGAAAAGAAGAATAACATACTGTACTCACTGCTTAACTGTGTTTCTAGATCACGCTCATTTCAGGTAAATTTACATGCAGTGTGAAGATACCAGCATAATAAAGATCGCTAGCATTAGCATGCTAACACAACAATGCAGCGCAAGTTGTTTTGGTTTCATGCTGGTGCTCAAGGGTGACATCTGCTGGATCAAAAAAATCGCATATAAAGCCTTTAACACAGATAACATTCAGCTTATACAGTGTTTCCTCTACCATTATATTAGGGGGGTGGCCTGTCCGGTCATTTAAGGATATATTTCCGATAGAACATGACAGCTGTCATTAAAAGTAACGCATGAACACCAATATTCCTTAAAGTGCTTGTGACCCCCCTCACCCCCCGAAAGCTGTAAACACTGTTATACCTCAAGATTTTCATCCCCATATGACATAACCTTAAAAAGTCATAACCTGAGCGAGACAGACATAACTTTCTATGAGCTCAGTTTCAACAAAGGGTGAAATTACTTTGAATGATAAAACAGTTTTTTTTATTCATACATATTAGTCCACAGAGTGGCTGTACGTGGAGATGGACTTTCAGGTTCAGTATCTCATGGCGAGATGAACTAGATGGTTTTTCTCTCTTTGTAGGATGTTGCAAATGAGGTGATGAGGCTGGTCCACAAGCTTCCAGGCAAACACGACGGCCTGGTGCCCATGTTCATCAACACCAACAGCGGCCAGTTCAGCCACAAAGGAGTCCTCACGCTTGGCGCCAGGGCAGACAGCTACTACGAGTACCTGCTCAAACAGTGGATCCAGGGAGGCAAGACAGAAGAAGAGTAATTCCAACCTTACCTTTCTAAGTGTATGTGTGGTGATCAGGAGTGAAAACACTGGATTTAGAGGTGGAACATGAGAACCATAAAACATATTATTAATCAATTCAAAGGCATAATAACAAATCTTGATGCAGAGACATATTTAAAATATTGAAGTTTAAAAGTACTGAGAGAAGTGTGAGGAAGTTAGCTGTGTGGTTACAGGATTCTGCTAAACAACGTCCTGGTATAGCAGCAGCTCTAAAGCTTTGCTCTAATTTTACAAAATGTTGTTTCCAAGAAAATAAGAACTAAGTCAGACGGAATGACTAAGCTGAAGTTCCTACATGATCCACTTCCTGTATTTAATGCAATCTGTTTCATACATTTGCCATGTTTCTTATAAATGTCACATCCAGAGAAGTGATTTATTGCTTGAGTCATGTTCCAAAATGAATAACAAAGTTTTACAGATTGGTCGGTATGTGTAATATAATGGTGATAAATTCTGATGTCATCATTTCTGTTTTGTTCAGCCTGTTGGAGGATTACCTTCAGGCCATAGAAGGAGTGAAGAAACACCTTGTGAGACACACGGGGCCCAACGGATTGACCTTTGTCGGAGAGTTGAATCATAATCGCTTCAACCCGAAGATGGTAGATATGCTCAATTGAAGTTTATGTCCCTAAATCCAAAATGTATGATGAATATGCATGGATCATAAAATGCATGTGCTTGTGGCCTGCATGTTTGAAGTACCACACACAGCATAATAAAAACTGTGAGCGGATACATCGCACACTGCAATGAACTCCCATCCACAGACAACGACCGCCTTGTTAGATCAATAAGTCTTTGTGCTTTTGTTGGATCAGTCCGTGAACGAGCTTGTTTTCTGTCTCTCTCTCTACCAGCCAGTCGAATCAATTCCAGCGCTCATCATTATCTCTCATCTCTTCTCAGTCTCGCTCTCAATTATACCGCTCTCTCTTGTCCACTACAGGACCACCTGGTGTGCTTTCTGCCAGGAACGTTAGCACTGGGGGTTCACAACGGCCTCCCAGAGGACCATATGGATCTGGCCGTGCAGCTGATGGAGACGTGTCATCAGATGTACACACAGATGGAGACCGGACTGAGCCCAGAGATCGTACACTTCAGCTTGCAGGCCAGTGACAGCCGGGACATTATTGTCAAGGTGAGGATCCCAGCAGATACCTGACATTGAAGTTTTCTCCTGTATAAGGGCGATCTGTTATCAATATCTTTTTACTTCTTATTTTTATATACTCTTTTTTTTCAAATCTGATTCCTTTATCTCTATTTGAGTGCAGTGCTATTGTTTTATCCAAATTTAACTCAAACGACCTTCAGAAACTTAAAATACTCTGCTAGGAAACTGACTTCAAAGAGGGTTAAGCAATGAGAAAAAGAATAAAAGTGACATGAGTAAACATTTTCTCTCATTCAAATGTCTCTGTAATGAAATGTCTTTCTTTGAGTGCCTTGTATATGCACGCTCTCTTATATGAAATAAGCTAAATGAGTAAGAGAGTCTCATGAGGGAGTCTGCTGAATCAAACTTTAATCAGCCAGTCTAAATTTATCGTGGGACTTTTGAGTGTAACCTTCCTAACCCTCCTCGGTGCTCATTTTCTTTTAAATTGACTGCTCTGAGTTTTTTAAAGGATCCAATATCTCTGTACTCATCTCAACCACTGCCTCCATTAACCTGCAATAGAAGAAGGAAATATCTCAAACATTTCAGGAGCTCATTCTCATTCCAGGACTCACAGCTAAGGAAATGAATTTCAGATTGAAAAGGCTACACTCATTTATTTGCCGTGAGTAGTTTGAAATGAAACATCCACGGTCGGAGACATGTGTTTGTCCTGTGGTTGAATATCTTTAAATGATTAATGTCATGTCAGTAGATGTTAGTAAGATAGATTCTCTCACCAACAGTAAGGATTAAACATAAGGAGACATTTACTTACATAAGATCAAATTTAATCTACTTTTATAGTTTGTGGAAAATAGAAATCAGGTTGAAGCGAGTGCTGCACTGGGTCAAAACATGTAGCGGAATCAGATGTTCCTCAAGAATAGGGGACAGAAAGTCAAATAGCTTATAAATCAATGACTGTTTATTACAAAATATATGTTGTTGTGAAGAAATGGCAGTCTAAACTAAAATTCTGATGCAATATAATCATCCTTTATTACATAGGGATGTGTCCTGACGAAGACTACGTTGGGTCTGTCTCTTACTAGCAGTCGTACTTTTAAATTCTGTATCTGTCCCTTTAAACGGCAGAAACGCCAATTGATGATACTTCCTTGATTAGATTCAAAGTCATTTTCTGTGAATTGAAATTGGTTGAGGTTAAAAAAAGAAAGTGTGTGATATGTCCTTCTCCTATCTTGCAGCCTGCAGACAGACACAACCTGCTGAGACCAGAGACAGTGGAGAGTCTGTTCTACATGTACAGGTTCACTAAGGACACCAAGTACAGAGACTGGGGATGGGACATATTGCAGAGCTTCAATAACTACACCAAGGTACAGGCAGCACACTCCACAGCCGACATGACTTCAGACCTCACTACGTCTAAAGGGGATGAATTTGCAATCAATAATTATAATAATGATAACTTGAATGTACGGTATATAGCGCCTTCAAGGGACTCAAGGAGGGGGGGGGGGAGAAGAGAAAATGCAACTTCAGAAGAAGTTGCATTTTTCTAACTCAGCAAGAACCTGATCCTTAATACACAATGCATACTTCTGCTTTAAAGATGATTCGCCTGAACGAAGTAAAAAGAATGTCAAACTTATCAAGTGCACTTTCTTGAGTTTTGTATCCATAAACCAATAACCAAATAACTCCATCTTGCAGGTGCTTGATGGAGGCTACACGTCCATTAACAACGTCCGAGACCCCACCAACCCCGGACCCCGAGACAAGATGGAGAGTTTCTTCCTGGGTGAGACACTGAAGTACCTGTACCTGCTCTTCTCTGATGACATGGAGCAGCTCAGCCTAGACAAGTTTATCTTCAACACAGAGGCTCATCCTCTCCCCATATGGCCCTCTCCACCAAAGTGATATCACCTCTCACAGAAGCTGTCTGTAAAGATCCAGCCGGTGTGCGTCAAACGCTGTTATGGCCTTCAGACAGGAGCAAAGAAACTCTCCACGCTGGACTGCTGTGTTGAGCAGAAACCAGATCTTTGCTGTCCACCTGTACTGTGATATATGTCCATGTGGAGGGAATTATTATGTCCATATTTTCCTTTTTCTTTATCTTTCCTAAGGAAAAGGTTCATGTAAGAGCTGGTCTCTTAAGTTAAAAAAAAAAAAATCACTTTATTTTATCCAGTCCAACTAGCTGGGACTTACAGGACACCGGAGAGGAGGCAGTGGGAGGGTTATATTTCTTGGGTGATGGGGTTGTATTTTGTATTTATTAATGTGGAAACAACAATGATTTCACCCTGTGCTTGTCTGGAAACCCTGAAGCACACTTCACATCCCAGGGTCATGGCTGTAAAGACATCCACGTATTGCTTCAGTTGATTCACCAGTGTATTGGGTGCACTAATCAATATTGGAAATCTGTGGAGCATGTTAAGCTTCATTTATGTTTGAATGGATTGCTGTGGTGGAGGGATCACGCATTGTTTTTGAAAATCATTTCCTGTGGCCACACTCAGTGTACCTGCTCGTGTACAGAAATGACAAAAAGGGGTTAAGGTGTATTTATAAGTCTGTTTATTTTGGGAATGTCTGCACCCTGTTTGGTCCCAGCCTAAGTCTGTACAAGCAGTGGGCTGCTAGAGGGAAGTCAGTTCTAATTCATAGTTCAATTCTTTCCTTAAAGTGAAGCAGTGATGGAGGGAAAGTCGAGCCTAAAGATTTAAAAGTAAGAGATATAAACAGTCTAATAAATGAATGAACTCTAAATGTTTATTAATCTACACTGTTCTCACAATAACATCATTCAGTCACCTTTCCCCGGTCAGTTGATGAAGGTTTTTTTATTTAACATGTTTTCATGGAGGTGTATTCTTTTCTGTAAGTGAGTTTAGATGCACTAGACTTACCCAGTTAAAGACTCGTCCTGGATTTGATCATATTTAGTTTTATTTGCACTTGTTTGACATTACATGAAGACATAGTAATCAAAGCTGCAGTGCAGTCTGTGAAGGATCAATTTAAACCCACTGTGTATAACCATTCCCTGCATCTGTGACACTACACATGCATCCTTTGATTCATCCTCCTATCATGGGCGACTTGCGTAAGAAATGAAGGTTGTGGAATAATTGTCTTCTCCAGTGAGTGAGTTTGAGTCATTGCTGTTTAGCGATCTCTGACAGCTTGAAGGACAGAACTTCTCGGTGCTTTTTTTTTTTTTTTCTTTTTAAAAGGTGCCGGGACCCACATCCTGTTATTCTGCTTATTTTATCACTTTTAAATGCTTCCATCCAAAAGATCTTTTTTGTTTTTCTGCAGTGACGTCAACACAGACTGTCAGACAGAGAGCCATATACTGAACTGCATCATTGAATGTGCACTACATTTGCCAATGCTCTGCTGTGCCTATTGAACTGTATTGTGCTACGGTTGTTTTATTGTTTTGTTTGTTTGAATTGCTGCTGTATCAGTGGTGTAAGTGTGTGAAGTGCTATGAGTGAAAGTTAAAGTTCAGAGTTGTATTTTCACATTGGATGGGTGGGTGATGAATTAATACGGCTGTGCATATTTTTGTGTAAATTGTTTCTCACTTGTCTACTTAATTCTGAATGAGTGTCGGATGATGACTCATCACATTACAGTACATTTCTGGTCTTAAAGCCCTGTGCCATCATGTCAGGAAGTTTGTTATAAGCACACTGCTTTACTGTATCATCACTACTTTTGTTCTTACATGGTGGGTTTTTCTTGGATTAATTCACGGCAATGTGTCAAATGTGAGCCTCATGGTAGTGTTTAATTAGATTTCAGGAAGGGGATCCACAATGTAATAAGGATTCATCCTCTGCGGAACATAATTTCACAGCAATTTTCATAGCAATCCATCCGTGTTGTGATATTTAAGAAGCAGCTGCAGACATGTGGCGCCTCCTTGAATAGCACCTTGTTGAGACTCTTGAGTTCAGTCCTGTAAGGTGCGAGCATCAGCAGTGTAACATTTCTGAAGATGGATCTCTGATAATGAAGTGATTTTCTGTTTTTGCAATCTCTTTTGATTTTATTTAATTTTTTAGATATCCTGATTATCAAAATGATTTAAAAGAAGCTTTGATGTGTGAAGAACATCTGCACTGCAACATGAAATCAGCTCATTTGTGAAATTTCACAGTTTATTAAACCATATTAATTCCTGGTGCGTAAGAAATTATGATTAAATGAGGGAATTCATTACAGAGCTGTGTTAAATATATATTAGTATGTTTCTTTATAAACATCAAGTGTTAATGTGACCGCTTTCAAACCGGACTAAATCAGTAAAGGAGGAGTTCCAGCTGTCCTGGTGCATCCTGTCACAAAGTTTTCAGACATGATGCTGCCTTGAAAAAAGGCTTCAGAGGGGATTTTATTATTGTTATTGTTGTTATTATTATTCTTTAGAAATGCTCGTAAGAACTAAAGCCATCTAACATATGACAAGAAGTGGTGAGGAAGCAGGCTTAATCATTTAGAGAAAATCAACCTCTACACCAGTTTGGATTTAGTTTGATGGGTGCAATATTCTCACTGCTTTCTACACGAGTTACTACTATAATACTAAGTATTAGTCCGTTTCTCGATACTTCAGCTTACCCAGCCTGTTAGAGCCACTAGAGATCCAAGGCCTTTGATTTATACATGAAGATGTAAATCATCAAAAACACGCACAAAAGTAAAATGTCACTCTTCGAGGCTAAAGGCTCAACGACCTTAAAAATAGCAGGGCACTTTAATTTTAACTGTAGTAAACATAAGTTAAGAAGAAGGAAGTAGGAGATCTTGTTTGGGGTCTATTTTGTGTGATTGATTGATATACTCATTTCTGCTAATGTGAGTATTACCTGATTGAGAATGGTGTGTGTGTCTGTGTGTGTGCTGGGTTGAGTCCTAATAAACTACAGTGTGTGTGTTCATTTAAAAAAAAAAGAGAAAGGAAAAGGGACATTTCACCAAGTTGAAAAGTTGGCGTCATTAATGTGTTTAAATACTTTTCAGACAACATGGGAGGAATCAGACATACCAGGCTTTGAATACACAGACAATAAATAAAAAAGTTATTTTAATACTCATACCAGTATCTCAAAACGCTCAGATTTCATTTAAATGTATCTCTTCATAAAACAATTTCATATGTATGAAAAGGAGTTTTGTATTGTGCTTCATGATTTTCTCTTTTGGTTTTTGGAAAAAAATTATCAAAGAATTGTGTGATTATACTAATGAACTTTGAATGCAATGTTCAGGTCACTTTCCATATAATTTCCTCTATTTTTAGTCACTCAGCATAAAGGATCAGAAGTGACTCATCAGGCTGCGCTGTGAGCTCACTTCTGTCTTTTCTTATTCTTGTTATTTTCCATTGCTGCCTTATTATTGCTTTTATTTTACAGGGAATTTGGGAAAATGAATCCTTCATTTTAAATACCTAAAATTCTTAAAGTAGTACATTTGGATTATAAAGGTTGTTTTACAAAATCTTGTTGAGTATTTTTTCTTTTTGAACAAATCGAGGTTGCAGGGTTCAGATGTTTGGTTTATGTCTTGATACAAAAATTTTAAACTTTCTCTTATAAAAGCTGATTGGCAGAATCTTCCAAGTTTTGATAATAATGATGATAACTATTACTGTGAGTGGGATTTTTGTAGAATCGAAGCCATAGCATCAGACAACTCTTGTACTTAACATGTACGTGGGCACCAGAACATCAGTGTTGTTCATCAGTGTCTTGCCTGCAGAGGTTCCTGCCTGCGTTACTGTGACCCTGTGTCAGCGGCCAAAGACACAAATCAATAATGTTTATGCTGGTTCAATCGATCTATTGAGCCTAACTGGAGGAAAAAGCACATCGTAACACAGGAAGTCCTAATTCGACAACTCATCGGCATGTTCTGATGACTTACTGACATGAAAAATGTTTGTTTTTCTAAAGATGATTTCCTTCTTATTTTAATGTAAACTCTTTATTTAAGAACCCAGAACTAAACGGTTGAAGAGTGTTTTTGTCATGTTTTTAGGTTGCACAATGTTTTCTGTCATTTATTGAACCCATGCTCACTGTACAAATGACTGACTGAGCACTTTGTAACACAAGTTGCTGCTTCTTGCAATGTTCATATTTTCTTCCTGCCGACTCAGTTTTTAAATAAAGCTTTTTAATGAATATTTTGGACTTTATCTTTTTCCTGACTTGTATATATACAGTATATTTTTAAATAAAAGCCTGAAGGCTTTACAGTACGCTTCAAACAAAGCCACATCATAGCCTCCTGGCTCCTCCTCTGCCTTTCAGATCTCTCTCTCTCTCTGGACTTTATGTATGTCTTTGTTGTCTCTTCACAATAAATAAAACAAAAGCTGATGACAGAGCATGCTTTATGACAGTGTTTCCTAGAAGGCATTCACAGTGTTGACTTGAATTGGTAAAAAGACTACGTGACAGCAGAGGTTTGTGAAAGAAATTCCAACCGTGCCATCTTTCACAAAACTGCACAGCTGGCCTTTTGTAAGAAAAGTTTCAAATATTTGTGGACATTTGTTGAACACCCCAAAGCCTGACTCCACTCTCTGCATTTCTGCATGAGCGTCACATAATCTAAAAGGGTTACTTGCTGTTAACTGTGCCTGCACAAAGCCCTGACCTCAACCACCTTTGGGATGATCTGAAACAATGACAGCGAGCCAAGTCTCATCACCCATCATCAGTGTGTGACCTCACTAATGCTCTAATAGGAGCAAATCCGTAGAGCCAGGTTTGGACATCTTGTGGAGAGATATCTGGACATAGGAGGCTATAAGTGGACATCAAAAGATTAATGCATGTGGTTCCTTAATGACATGTTTTTACAATCACACACCCAAACCATCAGAACCAGCTGACTTTGACTGACAGCTGAACACTTGTTATTTTTAGTTCTCCAACACCAGGGGGCAGCAGAAGCCACCCGTCATTGATCGCACTAGAAACATTTCCTAATGGACTAAATGTATGACAGATGGCTTAATGTTTTCTTCGTAATGTACTTAAGAGGGCTCTAATGTTTTTGATCTTCACATAGCAAAGTCACAATGCGTGTACACATGGAGTGCTGCTTGGAGTATTTGATGGGTTGACGTGCATTTGCAGCAGTGCACGGTAATGCAACAGATGTATGCATTAGGTCATTTATACTTTTTAACACTTATTTATTTTGTTTCACCATCCTTTTCCTTTCACTGCCTACAAATCAAATCCTGCTGAGATCAGTCAGTTTGCTTCAACACTTTGCATCGCGTGACGTCATTTGCCTGTTTGACTGACATGCCATTGGGAGAGAGAAGTTGTGTTAATCGGTGGACAGACGTGACTGACAATGCGTGCTTCAACAACATTGTTGACATTTGTTCCTGCTCTTTTCAGCGCCAACTGTACTTTCTTGACATACACTGCAAGCCTGAGCAGTGCTCGGTGGCGGTGACACACACACAGATGACACACACACAGGTGACACACACACAGGTGACACACACACAGGTGAGCTCAAAGCAGTAGTTCAGTGAGGCAGCCGTCACGCACCGCTCAGGCGTGCAGTGTGTCCCTATGGTGAAAGTGTCAGAACAACTGCAGGCTGCTTATCCTCTGACGTATTTAGAGCTGAAATGTTTTTTTTAAACCTTTGATATTATTTATATAAATTCATATTATGGAGGGTGGCTGACTGTTTCATTCTGGTTTAAGTAACAGCTGCCTGCCACACAATGTAAGAAAGAAACACTGAGACACTAAACCAAAGGTCATTATAACAGTCTTGACTAATATTGTTGAACTCTCTGAACCCAACCTTTCACACCTAAAAGAGACATCAATGATTTCCAGCCTCATGACATTTAATGCACAGTCTTTCATGTTAGTTGTCATGACAACATGCAGCACGTGTGACATTATAATCTTTAAATCATAAGGTCAGTACATGCAGATAATGTCATACATTTAATTCTGGTACATACTTTTTTCACTTCAGCCTTGACACTCTTATCAGATAATGTCCAAGTTAAAGTTCTTAAGTTTATGCCCCAGGATCCTTGAAGTTAAACCTCTTTCAATTGTTCATGGATGTAGACTTGAAATGTTTCTATAGTCAGAAACAAACACCACCATTACAGTGTTAACATATAGAACCCTTGTATTTTCTCACTGCCTGCTATCAGGATTTAATTACATAAATTCAAGTTGTGTCTGTTAAATCAAATCTTTTGGTGTCCACTGATGTGAAGAATATTCACAGACATACAAAAACACAACCATAACTGGGATACCTGTGCAAATGTCAAAGAACTCACCCATGCAGCCCAGAGGTGTTCTGATGTTTCATTCAAGATTACAGCTGGCGCTTTCAATAAATGTTGATATGGGATATTCTGAGCGTGAGAGAGGCTGTCTGTAGTCAAATGGTTGGTGGATTTTAATCTAAACTAATGCTGACAAACCAGAGCAAGAGCTCGTTGTGAATATAACCCATAATTCTGTGCAAACACACACCCACACAGGATCACTTTGCATTGATCCCATTACAGTTTTCTTTTTTTTGCTGTTTTCAGAGAAGGATTTACTGCTGCAGCCAAATGATTTAGACTCCAAATTTAATCCAGCATCTTTAAATCTTCTGTGTATAATTAGATTAGGCTGTTTCTCAGGTTTACATTGGATGTCTGACTGGAGGGATATTGTGTGAAACTACATTGTAGTATTCTGTGATTTGGCTCTCTGAGCTGGCCTGAGGCGCTGCATTTCTATCCCAGGATAATATGGAAACTGAGTTTTTGGGCAACTAATTGTTGTCCTTGGGGGAATTGAAGAGATTTTCACACAAAACTCATCAGCTGTCTGTGAACCTTTTGCCAACAAATTTGGATGAAAATATATACTGTATTACTCCCTTTGCATACAATATACAGGCTGCCATAGTGATGCCTTAACAACTTAACATTTTACATACAGCATGTGTATATCTCTCTGCCTGCAGGGGATGTGTCTTAGACAAAGTTGGGATTTGGTAGCTTACAGGATATGAGAGAGTTTTAAGGAAAGTTTACAGAAATTTGCAAGAAACTCTCAAGACTAAGGATAAAGAGAGCAAACGTGTGATCAGTGTTTGTGCCCCATAGAATCAAGGTGTCTCAACATGGCTAACTTGGTGAAAAGGACTTGCTCCCTCCATAGATCTCACACAGAGGGCGTTAAGTATTTTCTATAGTTATTAGTGTTTACCAACAGGGCCCATAGCTGCAGGCTTCTTTAAGGGTGAAGTTAATCATCTTCCCTTCCTGGGTCTCTTCTCTCCTCCACCTCAGTGTGGGATGAGCCATGGGTGGACAGATGCCCAGAGCAGGAGAACTCTGATCACTGAGAGCTGAAGTCATCTGAGCCCTCGGAGACCTTCGCATCAGACTGAGCGGTGAGATGTTATCTCTCAGTTAAATGTCAGCTGCAGCGCTGCGCTCGCTCAGATGAGAAATTAGAAAAGAAAGACGAGGGGGGAAAGAAAGAAGGGAGGGGAGGGAGGAGGCATGAGAGCAGCTCAAGTCACTGTTTATCATTAAACTTAGCACAAGTTTTGAAGCAGAACAATGCTACTAATGAGGAACAAGGCACCATCCAGCTCTTACACATGTTAAATCTGAGAAAGTCTCATACAGCCATGAGTGCCAGCTTTTTTTATTCAGAAAAAGTTTGCAGAAACACCATGTGTGAGAAATTAGTTTACAATTCATGAAACTACATTGTCATATTTAGCTGAGGACTCTTAAATGGAACCAGCGTAGCAGTTTGTACTACAAGGTTTACATGACCTGGACTCATCTTACTGAGCACACTCCATCACTCTAACCAAAATAAAGATGCACCTGTTCTCCTTTTCTCTGTTTGAGTTTTATTCCCCATTCACTGACAAGACTGATCAACAACATGTCAAGTTTGATCAAGTATCTGTGTTCAAAAATCAAGTCTCTTTTCCAGCTTCTTGGCGCCCTGAAGGTTTTTCTGAGCGTCCATGCGTGGTGCTGCAGAATTCTGACTGCCTGGTTTTTATTCAGCAGATTGGTTCGATCTGCTCAACAACATGCAGGGAGGTCGGGATGGATCTGAATGTGCACAGTCTACAACACACCACGTCTCATGATTGATGTCTGGCTTATCCCTGCAGATTATCTGACGACTCATTTGCAGTGAGCTAAATGATAGGCTGAAAACTCTGTGTGTGTACACCGTGTGAAAGTGTGTCATCCCTCCATAAATGCAGCAGCCCAGCCCTATGTCAGCGTTTAATCAATCACAAACAAACAAAAAGACGGTGCTATTTTTAGACATGAATCAATTTGTTGCTGTGAAAGACTGAATGTTAATGTTGACATTTTAATTATGCAATGACTCCAACAGAAACTACTTCCTTTAGGTACTGAGATTAATATGCACATCCAATGTTTTCACAAAGACAATATACAGAGTCTTTAAGTGACATCTTCAGAATTTAAAGAAAAACTGTTATTTGCTTTTAACATCAAAGCAACCGTATCACATCCACAAATTGAATTACTATTTTGAAATATGAATAAAAAGTTGCAATTTTTTAATATGATGAAAGAACAAAGGTGTAACATTTCCTCATAGAATTTTTCAAGTGAAGAAATTGTATTTTGTAAATATTTGTTTTGTCTGAATGTAACGCTGTATCATCCTTGAGTGTTTTGAAAAGTCTGCCTATGCATGATAAACAAACATAATCACTATACTCATTTGCTCAAACAATAACTCACATGTGGACACACTCTGCAAAGAAAGGTGGAACAGGTCTTGTCCTTTGGAGAGCAAACTGAACAGTGAATGCTCCTTCCCTTTAAACCTGATTTGGGGATCTCATTCACCTGTGGATAATTGCTGCAGCCAGCACAGGTGATTATTCTTGCTCCTAATTGAGCTCAGGGAATCAAGGCAGACATGACATCTCAACATTTACTATTTAATACAGTTTATTTAAATTCAAAAGAATTTGAACTACTTTGATTTCAAACTGCCATGTGTTTGACATTTCTAACTCTCCAATGTTGCCACAGAGCATTTGAAATGGAGTCAATACAGATTAGATTACTGTGATATTCTGTTGGTCAACCATTTTGTTTTCTTGTGTTTTATGTTCACTTCCTGTTTTATTTGGTTATCCGCTGCTTGTGTATGATTCCTATCCGAATTGCCAAGTACCTACTCAATCTGTCAGTATGCAGTACGTACTATCCGTGCTGTATACTGTTAGTACCTACTATTCAGTATGCACACACATTTGTGCCTCCTTCATCTGATTCATTCAGTATGGAAGTGACGTCATTTACGTTACCTGAACCGGCTGCATCCACCCGTTTTTTTTGTTTATCTTTATTCAAGAAGGGTAATGCCCATATACAGTCAGGTAAACAAAAAACAATATTACAATGTAAATCAAGTAAAAGACAGATTAAATAACTGAATAACATCCAGTAGCCTACATAAAGGAAAGAACAAATGAAAGACAGTAATATACAGAATATAAAATAAACCAATAAAGACACATTTAAATAGTTAAATCATTATTAAAATAGAGGGAGAAAGGTTTTATAATAATGCAGATATTTGTTATATTGTCTGTTGTTAATTTAAAGTAGTGATTTCAGTCGGGACTTTAACTCTAGATTAAAAATTGATTCAATTAATCCACGCTCGTTTGTTTTGATTTGGAGGCAGACGTGAAGTGACGATTTATGTTTAATTTCGCACTGCATTGTGGGTGGTTAAACACAATTCATTTCCTGAAAGCACACATCTGATCCATACTGCATGAAACCAGGAAGTTAGTATCCATGCTGAAATGTTCAGTATACTGAGGTGGACCCAAAAAATGCATACTGAATGACCATGAAAGTTCAGTATACTGAAACTCCATACTGAAAAGTACGTACTGCATACTGAACTGTGACAATTCAGAAAGGGCCTCTGCCATTGTTCGATTTCTCGCCTTTTGTCCCAACACACCTGTGTCTCATCTGCAATTAGTTTGACCTGTAAATATACACCTGTGTTTCCACCAGCCCTCTGCCAGATTTTCATTGTCTCCCTACTGTTTTATGCTTTCTAGCCTTATTTTCCTTGTGTTTGCTTGCCTGGTTTTGACCTTCGATTGGATTGTTGGATTTTGGATTTTGTGGATTTACCCTCGTTGGATTTTCCTCTGCATCTGAGTGTGGTTTTGAATTGTTACCATTATGTTATTCACACTTCTTTACATTTACTATTGCAAGACATGTATGGTTTAATATGTTTTAGGTTTTTTTTTAGTTTACAATCAGAGCCCTAGTTTCAGGAGCTGTGTTTATGTTTTAGTGAAAGACTATAAAAGAGAAGAAATAGTTTACTAGCGTACTTAAATTACAGCTCTTTTTATTTCTACTCTGTGGTTTTGTTTGTATCTTCCATTGGGTGGTTTACTGATCGTCTACAGCCAGGGACCGTGTTGAAAATATAAAAGGCTGAGTAAAGAACCCTTTCTAAAACACGCTCACACAGTGTCTGCTTCTCCTCACAGCCGGCGGAGGCTTCTCTTATAACAACATAAGAGCTTCTCCACAGGGGAGCGTCTCAGAGAAAACTGAATACAGAGCAAATTCACACGAGTGCTGCCCTTTTAATCCTCCAGATGAGGTAATAGATATTCAAAACCTGTTTTATAGTCAAGGGTTTTTTTTTGTGTTGGGGTCAGGGAGGACCAGCCCCTTTCATTCTTCCTCCATCATAATTCCTGCACTTTAATTTCAAAAGCTCTTTTTATTTTAATACCTGTCAAGGACGCATGTCTCACTCACATCAGCTTATTCCTGACCCACAATGATTATAGTTCCCTCTTTTAAAAATTACACTGATTTAATTTGATATCTCTTGTCACACACAGAGGACTTACTTGCAGAGTGCTTGAGTTCATCATGAAAGTTGGAGAGCAGAAAGCTAACAGAAATCAGAGAAATGACCGAATACTTGAGGAAAGTAGAAAGAGAAAAGTAAATGACCTCAAACCACAAAGATCAATATGTTGTTGTTTTCTTACTTTTTTTAAAGACTGTCATATTGATGCAAAGCTTCTCTCTGTTGTTAAATGAGGTAGGTAATGGAAGCAACTCAAATGCGATCGATACAGCGCCCTTCAGCAGCCCTGCGTCACCTTTTTTGAATTTGGTAGTGTTCAGTTAAACCTTCGGTCCTGGGGGGGGGACAGGGCCTTCTCCATTGCAGCTCCCACCCTCTGGAACTCTCTCCCTAAAAACATCAGAGACTCCCCCACACTCACTTCCTACAAGATATGATCAGTCAGAATTGTATTTTAAAGTTCATCAGTGTGAAGAGGGTAATACTGCATGGATCATTAAGGTGTGACTCCATTCAGAGTGTTAATGGTTTCAGACACTCTGGCCGTATCCGAATTGCCAAGTACATACTAAATCTTTCAGTAGGCAGTAGACAGTACGTACTATCCGTGCTGCATACTGTTAGTACCTACAATTCAGTATGCACACACAGTAGGTAGATATTTGTGCCTACTTCGTCTGATTCATTCAGTATGGAAGTGACGTCATTTATGTTTTTTTTTGTTTTTTTTGTTTAGCTTTATTCAAGAAGAGTAATGCACATATACAGTCAGGTAAACAAAAAACAATATTACAATGTAAATCAAGTAAAAGACAGATTAAATAACTAAATAACATCCAGTAGCCTTCATAAAGGAAAGAACAAATGAAAGACAGTAATATACAGAATATAAAATAAACCAATAAAGACACATTTAAATAGTTAAATCATTATTTAAATAGAGGGAGAAAGGTTTTATAATAATGCAGATATTTGTTATATTTTCTGTTGTTAATTTAAAGTAGTGATTTCAGTCGGGACTTTAACTCTAGATTAAAAATTGATTAAATTAATCCACGCTCGTTTGTTTTGATTTGGAGGCGGACGTGAAGTGACGATCTACGTTTAATTTCGCACTGCATTGTGGGTGATAAAATACAATTCATTTCCTGAAAGCACACATCCGATCCATACTGCATGAAACCAGGAAGTTAGTATCCATACTGAAATGTTCAGTATACTGAGGTGGACCCAAAAAATGCATACTGAATGACCACGAAAGTTCAGTATACTGAAACTCCATACTGAATAGTACGTACTGCATACTGAACTGTGACAATTTTGAAAGGGCCACTGTGTGTCTGCTCTAACTGTTCTCCTGTTGCCTGCAGACCTCACACATACAGACGAGGAGCAACTCAATGCTTAAGATTCTCATATATATTCTTTTCGTTGGTCATTGTGATATGATGATACCTTTTTTTTAAATGTAGTAACACTATATTCTGACATATTCAAGTATATGTTTGAAGAGTAACAATAATGATCTGAGTGGGTCCCCTTCTCTTTGCTGCTGTTGGGCTTAAAGGACAATGAGATATTTAAAAAAAACAATCAAAGGAAATCCAGGGGATTACCACCTGAAAGGATGTGAACTTTGACCTGAGCAGTACGAGACAGGTTAAATGTTTTAATACAAGGTAAGTCAAATTTCCATTGCAGGAACTTTACTTTGGGATCAGTCATTTCTAGGAACTCCAGGGACAATCATTTCCCATCCACAAAAGGTCCCTGCTCTGGTCAGGGGTAAATTCTTTCCAATACAGCACCTTTGGGTCTCAGGCTTGCAGTGCAAAACAAACTTGATTTGCACTTTGCTGGCTTTAGCTTATCATTTCTGCAACCAATTTTTTTAAAACTGCAGCTGCTCACCTTGAATGTTACAATTTTTTTTACTGCAACACATTTATAGAGTTCCAGACGAAAGAATCTGAAGGGCATTTTATTTGAATTGGGAACACCTGAAGCACAAATTCAATCTCTTCCATACCAAGTTCTCCAAGGTGTCATTGTTTTATAGTCACATGAAAAATGAATATAACAGAAGTTGCTTTTTGGAACAAGAGTTGAACAGTAAAAAAAATATTCATTGTATTTTATATAGACTGTAAGGAGATAATTAGACCTCCTTAATGGGTTGCTGAAACATTTGTGTTTATTGAAAAGTACCTGGGACTGACTTTATGTGGAAACTCGACATGACTGCAAGCTGTTGTTGGTTAGTTATTTGTGTTATATCCTGTAGTGTAATTAAATTATTAAGATGTTATATCTTTATTTAACCTCTGATTTAAGAAGGGGCACCACTTCCTGTTAAAGGAAGAAAATAACTTTAATGGTATAAGTTAATTAATTAATCAGTCAGTTTCATATCTTGAAAGAAGTAAGTTCTGGAAATGTTAAACAAGAAAACACACAGACAAAGTCCTGAATTTTATATGTAAAATTTAATATAATAGGGGGTAAACAGTAATGTATAGATGAAACAGATAAAGAATATGATTATTATGATCAGGATAATGCAATTATAACGTATGGTGACATTATATATTTAGTAATGAGATAAGACTCGGTATTGTTTGAATGACTTAATCAGAAAATGGTCAAAAAGAAAAAGTTGATAAAAGAATTTTGGGATTCTATTTGGATTTAAAGGAGGGCTTTGAATAGACATGACTCAAGACTCAATCTTCCAACACCCCTTGCCACCAGCAGTCTTACTGTGAGATGTGTTTAATTGAACTCTGCCGGCTGATCCCGCATTTCAGTCTCTGGCAAACGGTTCTTTTCAGGCCCAGAGAGGTCCACGGGCCAGATTAGATGCCTTGACACCTTGGTCGGAGTGTGCAGCCGGGATGGAGAATCGTACGTCGGTTCAGCCTTCGTCTCAGAAGCTCCAAGAGGATCCAACAGGAAAGAAATTATTAAAGAGTCTTTTGAGTCTTTCCAATTCAGATTAACCAGATGGCCATCTTGATGAATCCAAACTAAGGAATTGGCGTTCAAAATTGAAGAACAAAGACTTTGGAGAAGAAAGTTCAAAAACCTTGCTTGAGCCAGAAAGAATTGATGTTCCAAAAATTGTGCGTGAAAAAGAAAGTTCGGCAGAGACTCGTCTCTACGGCACAAACTTAAAAGAAGTGATTCGGACCGAAGTCCGAAGAGAAGAGAGCAAGAGCTGAAGCTCTAAACTCCACAAACCAAAAACAAAAAGAAAACTAAAGATCTGAGCTGAGTGTGAACTCTTAACAGCTGGAACATATATACGTCACATATATATGTCACCATATATATGTCACCATAACATATATACGTCACCATACATTCATTTCGATATCATTTCTATCAGATCCACGTTGATGTAGGTTCACGTCATATATTTAAACAAACATTTCTGTCAGATTCATGTTGAGATGAAAATCACACCATCTGGGAACATCCTCAGTTAATCCCAGCCTGTAGGTGAACAAAAACATGTTATACAGTCAACATTCTTAATAATACATATTAATAAAGTAGGAAAAGAAATTGGTGTCTTTAAATAACACCTTCTATAGCTAATATCAAAGAGTATGCTTAATAACACGTGTAAATGTATAATTATGAAGGTTACGTATTCATGGATATTCTAACACTAGATGGCAATAGCGCTCCACGTGAAATTCCTATTAAACATAATATAACTCTTATTCCTATTCTGAAGATCAGATTGTGAGTTTAAAAAGATGATTATAATACATTCAATGTGACAATTACAAATATCTAGATGAAGAAAGACATAAATGTTCATTTGATGCAGAATTGAAAGCTGTCCTTCAACAGATGGTCAATTTTACAACTTTGCAGAGACTGGTTTCGGTCACAGTTCATGCCTTTGGGGTCAATTCGTAGATAGAAGAGTGTTCTGTTTCCGCTCGGTTGTTTATTCAAGGTGTTGTAAAAGTTCATAATATCCTGTCTGAGAGGGAGACTTAAATCATTGATCAGTTCCTTTGTTCCTTGGTAAAAGTAGACAACATGTTAATCCACGGTCCTGAGTCCTGCAGGAAGAGAGGTCGTAAAACATAGCTGCTGATAACGGCTACAATCCACAGCACGATAGAAGTTTCTCTGTATAGCTTTTGATCTCTAATAGTGCTGCAGAACTATTATGGTTTTTCTTGTGCATGTTTTGTGTAATTAACAGACTAACAAGGGAGTCTTCCTCTCTACTCCCTGATCCACAGGGGGTGGATATGCACCAGAATACACAACCATATATTAATCCCAAATATACAAATGCAATGATCGGGAAGACTATATGCAGGAAAACATAAATGTATTGGTATTCATAAATGCAGGATTCTACTTTGTTAGCATAATGAGATTTCAAATGTTTTATGAGAAGCATTCACCTACTGTAGGTTCAAATATGAATAGCATGTATCTTAGAGTTTGCTGAATCTTGTAATATAACTACTTCCTTGACCAGAAAACCCAAAGGGGCACAGGGAAAAGAACAATTCTTTCACCTTAGCAAAAAGCACAAATGATGAGATTGAAAGATCACTTCAGTATGAAAGTATGAAAACAAACGATTGCTCTACTTCTTAAAATGTTTCTGGTCCCTTCTAAAACTGCAGCTAAGTTTATGATCATAGATGGACTGAGCCAAAACAGAAAGGCTGTGAAGGACGCTAAAAGGCCCTTAAGAGCTGAGAGGTAATGCAGAGTAATTCAGTGTCTGATAACTATGAGCTAATCATTTCACATAACACAAAGTCATGTGACCCACTGTAAATGTAGACATATTGATTTGTGCTGCTGTAAACACAGGTAGCTGTTGTTTAAATGCCCACCTGTTTGGAGCCCGTTTATCTTCCATGTGAGAAAAACTGATGACTCTGTTAAGCTTTTAGTCATTCGCAGTTAAGCCTATTAAGTGGAGTATTTAAGCCTTGTTAAGCCTTCAAAATGATTACAGCTAACCATGAAATGTGGTAATTTAATAGTGCGAAGGTACTCTTCTTCATTTTTAGAAGAATCTTTTCCTGTGGTGAGATGTATTGTTTATGCTAATCAGTTAAAGGAGAAGCTATATGCTAACAGTCTGGCTGCATTTCTCTCATACACACACATTCAAACACACAGGGCGGTTATCTTAATGTAGCAGTTTGATTCACAGCGGCCAGCTCTTTATTAACTCTTTAATTGTGTTAATAATGAGATCACTAGAATCTACTTCGTCAATCTCTGGTAGCTCATCTCAAAGCTTCTGCAGCTAAAATTGAAAACCATGATAATAGCCAAAATCATTAGCTCTGCGGTGGTCTGAAACAAGTAGTAATTATCTTAAATGCCTCTCGCTCTCTCACTCACTTAGTGTCTCTTTACCAGGTATATTTCCTGTATCTCCTTTTTGCTGCTCTGCTATACGTTGGTATCTCTGTTCATTATAAAACTGTACTGCTGCTTTCCACTGTTTCCCACTCTAATTACTGGGATCGATCATCTTGAGACACACACAAACAAACGCAAACCCACATGTACACATTGTCTCTTTGACCTCCTGCTCAGCCACACATAATGACAGGAGACATGGATTTAAAGGAGAAGCGCTCACTAACGTATTTGAGAACAGATTTTGAGAGGAATCAGCCTTTTGTCTACATAAAGAAGTTTAAGATCTTTGATTTCAACTCAGGACAAATTGAAGCAAAAACTTAAGTGTTGCATTTATATTGTGTTTAGTGTATTTATTAGCAGTTAAATTTTGCACACGTCGCAAAATTTTATATAATGTATTAAGCAGTTAATGAAATCTTAAAGAGATTACTTTAAAACATCTATGAAGCATCTCTAATATTATTTACTTACCTAGTTTATACTTTGTCATTGGTTAATTATTCAATTGTAAACCATCTTTAAAGCTCAAATATTATTAGTAATAATTTATTACTCCTCTGCTGTTCTCTGCTTTGTGGAATGACTGACAGTGTGCCATCGTTTTGCAGAAGTCCTAATGGACCATTTTGCTTTTTTTTTATCCTGCCATTCATTACACTAAGTAAGTCAGTAAGTGAAGTTTATTTATTTATCACTTTTCACAGACAACGCTCACAAAGTGCTTTACTTCAAAACAGGAACAAGCGAGTAGTCCATGGACCGACAGTATAAATTCCTGCTATGACCATGAACAATAATTGGCGCAGTAAAACATAGATCAAAAGGTAGACTGGGTGGACATGATTACCCACAGGCCTGTCTAAATATAAACTTTTTCAGCTGCTAATTAATGAGATGGTTGGGGAATTCCAAAGGACTGGTGCGATGGCCTCAAACACACGATCTCCATGAGTCTTAAAGTTCAGTAGGTCACCCTTGCCATTCCCCCTGAATCTGAGGTTGATTAATTAATTCATATAAACCTGAGAAACGTCAGCCCACACATCCTGCAGTGGAGTGCAGTAGGACGACTGGTTGCTGCTCTCAGGGTGGTAATGAACAACACCGTCTGCTGCTCATGGATTAAAAGAAACAGGGTTTAAAGTTACCATAGTGACAAAGAATGGGTGTCCTATAGTAGTTTAATCTTTGATGAAAAGCACTTTGCTTTGTCTTATTTTTCATATTACCTCGGTAAAGCCGTTGTTAATTTCTTTTTGTAATTATTTTAGTTTCACTCGAAGGAAGAAAAAAAAAATGAGGAATCTAATTAACATTTTAAACAAGTTTGTTCAATCAAATCCTTTTTATTATGAGAAGAAATGAACTACTGTTAGTGACTGAGCTATGGCTGTTTGTTTATGAGAGGAAGATTGAAAATAAATACTCAGAGAAGGAAATCATTAACTGATAACCAAGTCCTCTGCAACCATGCACATGCTATCAGATGCTCTTGCTTTTATCTCGGCTGCCTGGGTTGCTGCTCTGCTGACAGCTCTGCTGTGTCACTTTCAGGAGACTCAGTGCCGACTTCATCTGCGTTTTCGGTCAGCTCGACTTCAACCTCATTTGCATCTCTGATATTCAGTTGCTTTCTCTATCTCATTGATTCATTTTCAAAGACCACATTTATTTCCAAAGTCTTTTTCCATTTTCCAAGTCAATTGATCCATTTTTGAGCTTTGTTAATTTCTTTGACATTATGATTCTATCAGCCCACACACACTTGGTCACAATTTGAAATTAAAATGACACAATGGGTCTTCTTCTAGCGAGCAGACGGTCCTCAGTTTGCTCGGGTCAGCCTTTTAAACGCTTCAGTTAATGTTTAACAAAGCAGAAGGAATCACTCTCAGCTTTAAAAAGAAGGCTCAGCTCAACTCTGTTCAAACTACACAGAGCCATTTGTCAACACAGTAGCCTCAGAGCACAGAACTGCATCATTTACAGTTCATATAACTACTATTTTACAAATGTTACCAATCCCTTTGGTAACAACATAGTTCTCCTCTGCCTCCTCAACTTGTCATGAGGGAAGAATCATAGCAAGCAAAGACTGGTATCTCTTGAGAAATGAAATGAATAAAACAAACAATGATATGTGTATTAAACTGATTACAGGGTATGGCATGTTGAAGATGAATGATTTTACAGTAATATTGCAAATGATTCTCTAAGTTACCTAAGTGAGAAGAAATACACACTGCTCTAAGTTGAGACATAACCCATAAATTAGAGACTATGACCATTATGATGCTGGATGTTTCTTTACATGTAATCAGAGAATAAAAACAGATTTTATTCTCCCTGGTGATGTTTTCTCTACAAACAGATAACAACCAGGCCTAGAAATAATATCAAAGTTGGTCTTCAGACTTTTAAATTACTCAAATATTATAGTAATGTTTTTTAGAATATAGAGCATCATTACAGGGGTCCCTCTCTGACATAATTTAGTCATTCAGTTAATTATGAAATTAATAGTCTGATTTGGAAGAATTCATTAAATACGATTCACAGTAGTTGTTTCAGATGAAATTTTAATATGCTATAGTGAACATTATGCAACACACATTATTGCTGATGTACTATAGGACTAGATTGTACAAGCTAGCTGCTAAAATTTCCTTTAAAATAGTACAACATTACAATTCATTATTTATATTAACTATATACTGATGTACATATGTTTGATTTTTAACTTCTTGTTATCTGATGTACATATGTTGTTATTTTTGATAATTATATTCCTGTTTCTTGAGCTGTTGTGACAAAAAAACATTTCCCCATGGGGGTTCAATAAAGCTAATCTTTATCTTTATTACAAAGGAGCTTTACCATTGTTTAGATATTTTACAACTTAAAACAAAATCCCAATCAGCACATCAAATGTAGGCTACCATAATGTCTAATGAAACACCTGTTTGGTTATTTATTGGTGTCTAAAGTGCGAGTTGTTGATTGGCTACTCATGGCTGCGTCACTTCCTGATAGAGGACGGTCAGAGGAGGAGAGAGACGCCAGTCCGCACTCCGTCGCTGTAGTAACGTCTGGGAAGGGGAGACACCGAGCCGCAGCTCACATTCATACTTCAGACGGATATCAAAGAAAAACACCAACAAACAACCGACTCGAGTTACACTACATGTGGCTTCGAGCGTGAAATAAGGCTGGAGGGATATTTTGTTATTAACTTGACGTCGTTTGGAACTAAAACCTGAGCGGGATATATGAACTCAACGGGACGCTGAGAAGGAGCACAAAAATAACTTTTTAACTTATTGTTCCTCGCCGAGGAATTATCGTTTCTTTCCGCTCCAACAGTGGAACAAGTAGGCTACAAGTCGCTTGAAGTTGTGCTGTGTTATTCCTCATTGTGGAGCTGCTGCTGCTGCGGTGTGTGCGTGTGTGTGTGTGTGCGTGTGTGTGTGTGTGTGTGTGTGTATATGTGTGTATGTGTGTGTATGTGTGTGTGTATGTGTGTCTACGTGTGTGTATGTGTGTGTTGGCGGTGAGCGAGACACCAGAGAAGCGGAGGCTCGTCAGCCACCTGACCTCCTGGAAAATTAGACCTTAGCTAATGCCACGCACGCTGAGATCCTTACGTGGCTCATTACTAAGCCCTCTGACGGAGCGGGAACAGTGTCCACCAGGCTGTTGCATGTCCAGTCCTGACGCAGCATTCCGCTCCTGAAGTTTGTCCAATTCAATTACTGATATCTAAATGACGGTAAGTGCTAATTAATGTGTGTCAAATGTGAAACGGAATTTGTTGGACTCTATTGAAGTTCCTCTTGTCATCGCCCTGTGCGGCAAATATCGAGTAATAAGTGGATACACTGTCTGAGCCTGAAACAATGGATATAAACGGAGTGCATGTCCTCCAGTGGTCGTGATGCCAAGCGCCGGTCTAATCCCGTGCAACCAGCCCGCAATGCCTGCTCTCTAACCCCGCACCAGTGTGGCGCCGTGTCCCGGTCTCACCGCCAGGATGAGCAGCACCGACCTGGAGCGCATGTCGCTCAGCTCCTCGGCCAACTCCGTGGCCTCCAGCGCGCGGACTCTGTCGGCCAACGTGAAGAAGCTGCACAACGCTCTCAATCTCCTGCTCAATGACTTCGAGAGGGAGCAGTTCATCCACTGCCTCAACGTTTACCACTCCAAGAGGAACGTGTATGACCTGGTGCAGACCCTGAACGTCATCCTCAATGCGCCCAGCAAGAGGCAACTTCTGCCCATGCTGCGGCTGGTCATCCCCCGCTCTGATCAGCTCCTCTTCGAGCAGTACACCTCGGAGGGCCTCTATTTAAAATCGGATTTAGCTGCAAGCAATGGCAACGCTGAACCCCCACCGGGTGACTTCCCAGGCGCAAGCCCGACTCCTTCGGGGCATTTTTCCCCAAACAACCAGCCTGAGTATCAGGTCGCGTTGCGGGGTTCTCCGGACAGCTTCAGCACCAGCAGCGAGGGGACAGCTCCCCTGGTGCCGCTGCTTGGGAGAAACTTTATCCACGAACCGCCTGGAGAGATACGGCAGGTCAACATGAAGCGGCACAAGAGCAACGAGGGCCTGGGCTTCAGCATCCGGGGCGGCTCGGAGCACGGGGTCGGCATCTATGTGTCTCTAGTGGAACCGGGGAGCCTGGCGGAAAAAGAGGGTCTCAGGATCGGTGACCAGATCATGAAAGTCAACGACAAAGTCTTCGACAAAGTCACTCATGCTGAAGCGGTGAAGGTAAGTGTTTTTCTTTCTTTTGCACTAAACCTGCACACCGCTGCAGAATGCAAATGCATACTGTCAGTATACGATATAAACCAGGAGCATAATTACAGAGATCTGTCACAGTTATGGAAACTTCTTGCACTGTGCTTGTCCTACAGCCTGTTGTTTATAATAACAACATGGCTGTATACCTACTGTTTATAAGAGCTCCTGCTTTGTATTATTTCATTTTACCAGGATGTTGTTGTCTGAAGCAACTTTGGCAGCTTTTTCTTTCAAATTTAAAAACATCTCTGGCCCTTGAAAAATTGAATTAGCCTTTTAAATTTTTTTTGACTTTTTTTTAGCCAAAGCTATCAATCATTGAAAAGTGAAGATAATATGCAGATTAATCAATGATATCACTTTTTTTGCTACCCTAGTTGTAAAAGCTGTGTACATGTACACCATACAGAGACCACTACTACAAAGCATGCATGTAACTGGACCCCTCATAGCAGCTGGTACATGGAATAGGGGGTGTGTGTATAGTGTGGGTGGTGCTAGTGGTGTTGGCTCCAGTGCTCAGGAGCTATAAACTCAGAATTTAGATTGCGCCCATATAGTGCATTATTGTCAATACTGCATAGTGTAAAGAAAGCCCATTAGCAAATAGGGTGATAAAAGAGCATGTCTGATTTGTGCACAGTGAGGATTGATTTAGAGGAAACCTTGTGAGGTCCTTGGTTTTTATGAGAGCAATATGAGCTGTCCATGGTGCTGAAATCAAATCTGTGTTTTTTTCTCTTGCAAAACTGCTCTTGCCTCTTTTTTTCCCCTATGCTCTACACACCAATTTTCCTGATCGATTTTGTGATTGTACTTGTTCATGCTTTTTGCCCGTGCTCGCACGTAAGAGGGGTTAGGTCTGTAACAAGGTTCAAGTCCATTTTGAAGCATCTGGAAAATCAAACTCATACTCAATGCTTTTACTATGTATGTATTATGAATTGTGTTTTCTTAGAAAATGATATTTTAGCAATTCCCAACATGTAAAAAGATCCTTACTTGATATTCTATTTTTTAGTAGTACCTGATCCTTGTTCTATTAATTCAGTATTACAATAAGTGCACTGCTTGTAGCAATAATGTTATATTATGCTGCTCTCTTGGACAACAGATTTGATCATTTTCAATAAGACTTAAATCGACACAAATAAAGGAAAAGTATAGTTTGAATTTAGAAAGGCAGCCCCAATTCTAACTTACATCCACTATTTTCAGTAAATTAGTGGACACAATACTGCTTAGACAAAGAGAAACAACCACAAAAGGTTAGATATCTATAGGTTTTTTTGTATTTAATTGTATGTAGTTTGAAAGGTCACCACTTTGTTCCCTCAGACAGACGTAGATTATAGCTAATAAAGTCCTTTCTAACCCTCAGTGATCTCAATAAAGTTGTACAGACTTTTATCTCCTCCCTTGTTGATTTTTGTAATTCACTTTATGTGGAGCTCAGCCATACGAGGGGCACCTACCTTTAAAATAATTCAAAATCCTGCACCTGTAGGATTTTGATTATTAGAAAGAGATGAGAGCATGTTCTGACTGATTTGCCTTTATCCCCTCGTTGCTTGTTTTATAATACATAGTAGGCTTTACCGGGTCAAGGTCCCTGGAACATTAGATATATATTTTAATCCTGCAGCACAGATCCTCTGGTTGACTGTGGCTTCATAGTCCAGCCCTCAAGATTTAAGAAACATGCACTATCATATTCACACTTGAATTTGATCCTTGTATTTTTCTCTATTTTAGTGGCACAAAACACTTGGTAACTTAAAGTGCTTTATCTGTCCTTCCATAGTTTCTCCAAAGAAGATTCATACTCTGTTGGAGTAATTTGTGTTTGGAGTTTCTCTGAATCTGCTCTTTGGACTATAATCTTACTCAGGACTGCTGCAGAAAGTCTCTGGACCTCTTACTGAATCAAGCTGAGCTGGATAGAATACTAATGACAAAATTAACCGTCCATGGTTTTCCAATCAATGTTCTCCATACAACGTTGTCTCTCATCTGCAGAGTAAAGGCTATTGATCGCTGTACTGTAAATGAATAACTGAAGAGTTTTGTTGCTTTAAGGCAGCAGGTCATTTCTTATTTAAGTAGTCGTATCAGTTTGGACACTAAGAGGGAGTGAAAGCAAAGGTGGATACAATTATGCAGCTCTTGTATGTTGTCTATTCTTTCCTTTTCTTTATCTACGTTTTTGACAATGCCAGTTAATTCTTGCTCCACGATTGTTCTGCCACTTATTCCACTTCTAAGAAATCCATGATTGCTTTGGTATGTTACTAAGCTTTGCCTATTAGCAGTCATACTGTTTTCCCTTCTGCTCAGCTGTTGTCAGGCTGACAGGGCAGGCATAAAGCCAACAGTAAAGAAAGCCTGTCTGAGATAAAAATCCCCCCTGAGGTCATTAATGGTAGCGTCTGTTATTTTTATACCTTCTCGGTTTAGACTAAATGTTATTACGGGCTTTTAGAACTGTAATCACTTTAACCTTTTAAAGTCCACCAGACAAAGTGCGTTCATCTTTACAAACTCACCTTGTGTAGCCAAATATTATACAATCCAATAGCACAGTATTTAGTTTAATTCTTTGTAAGAGAAGGCAAGTGACATTTGAGCTTGATGTTTAGATTTATAACATCTTAACTTTCTGATAGTTTCACTCTGACTCAATGGGATATCCCTTCAGTTATATGTGGAAATAAGCAATAACTGATATTCTGTATGTGAAATGTTTATCTCGACTGGGTTGATGTAAGATGATATGATCCTACATTTACAAACCCCTAGATATATTGTTTTGTCCTTGCGCTCTGTGTTTGATAAAGTATTGAGACGTGCAGGTTGGGGTAAATGAAGGACGCAAATTGAAGGGAGATGAACATTGTTCTACTTTTTTTTTTTATTCAAAGCATAGCCTTATCTTAACATCACCAAACTTGATTGTTTCTGTTTATTTGATCTACTTTTATGACCCCGTGGGAAATGACAATTTAACAAGCTGGGACTATTCCTAGCCCTTCTAACATACTAGTAGTTCCAAAATGTTTCTAAAATGTTAAACACTGTGGTTAGATGTCGGTGCTCTAACTAACTAAGGTTAAGGCAACAGAAGTTCTGGTTTAGAAAAAGAGCATAGTTTAGGCTTAAACAATTGTTCATTGTTGACTTACTTTCACAGAGGACAAAAACAGCAGTCTCTTGAATTATAGAGAATGAGCAAACATGCATCTGGGAGAGTTTTGTAAATCCACCCAGAGTTTGAAGATTATATAAACAGTCTATAAGATGATGATTTTGTTTTCTTTTACAGCACCTATGAAGATAATTGTTTGTTTTTAGACTTTTCCAAAGTGACATAAGTAACGATTGATCTGCGATTCTAGCAAAGACCGGAAAAAAAGTAGTACACTCTGAAGTGAGTTCAAAAGCAACAATGTGGGGCCTATGACCAACCAGTCACTCCATGGTGATGAAAATCATATCAATGTGCTTCACATTTTTTAAAAAGGAATTTGGCGAGCAAACAAGTAATTGTTATAAATACTGTAAATTCAAGGGCATTTCGGAGTGGGCTACAGGCTCAGTCAACATTGTGTTTTATCATTCATTGACGTAACAGACATTTATTTCTAAGAAATTCTTTGAGATGATACAGATATTCGATTTACAGCATGTTATACAACACATTTTTTTTAAACCAAAGGGAATTGTAGACAGAATATTGAACTGTAAATTGATTAAAAAGCACTTACTTCTTGTTTGAACAGCCTAAATGACAAAAGTAATCAATAATAAAATCTGTAATACTCAGTACTTCCTACAAAACATAGCACAGCTCTGTAACTAGTCACATACTTTATTAAAGGTTTAAAGCCTGAACAAGTGCTCTTTATACATTTCACGTCATGTATTATGTATCCTAATGCATGAAGTAGTCTTAATTTTTTAAAACATACAGACATTTTGCACTCCAGGACATGACTGGAAACAGCTCAGTGACTTTCAGCTTCTGGCAGTTTAGACAGATGAAATGTCACCTTTGAATTTTCTGCTGTCTGGACGCTCTTTTGATGAATCCAGTTGTGACAGCAATCACATCTGATCCAGTCTCCTCACCCCCAACTGAACTCTTTTCCCACAGAGTTTCCAAACTAAAAAATTCTGTTCGTTCAGAGTCAGCACTCTCATTAACCCTGTTTACAGCATTGAAGCGTTAGGCACTTTTTTTGGTGCAAACAGCTCTGATAAACCTGTCGCATGCTCTCGACCCACCAAAAAAAACACCAAACAAAAAGAAAATTGATTGGGAAGAAGGTGGAAAATTGAGTAGCTTATGAAACATATTTTTCTAAGGAACTGGTAGAGACTAAACCATTCAATGGATTAACATGACTACAAATGATTTTGATCCAGCTCTGCTAGAAGTTAAATGTTATAGTAGTCTTATTTGAAGAGTACTTTTCAAAACACAAGATACAAAGTGTTTCACAAAGGCAGGTTTAATCTAAATGGCCAACAGGGTACCCTGCGCACAGCATAACACATTTTCAGGTGTGCACGGTTGAAAGAACACTGAAAATAAGTTAATTGTGAGCGAACAACGCTTTCTGCCTGTGTCTTCCTCAGGTTCGCTCAGCAAAAAAGGCAGGTGTTAAGATCATCAGCTTTTTTAGATATCAATACAGGAAACAACAAAGTATGAAAAGACTTAATGGAGCATTTTGTCTTTATAGTAAGACGAATAAACAAAGGGGAGCAGGAGTGAGAGCCCAGGAGAGACTCAAACTTTGGCCACTGTGATAAGGACTCAGTAGTCAGGGTACTCACGCTAATAAATGAGGTGCTAAATTCTTTATACAGTACTGCACGTTAAGTCAGACAGAAATTAGCATTTAAGACACTTTGCTTTTCTCCTTTGACACACAAAATAAATCACTGATCCCACAAAAACAGCACATTTTGCTACAAGTCTTTGTAGTAATGTACTTATTTTGTTTTCAGCACATTACTCATTCCCAATGTTTTCCTCTGCTGTATAACTCTACTTAAGCCTAATCCGCTCCACTTTAGCAAACCTGTGTTGCCTGATGAGTTCAGGGATGGCCTCTGAAAGCAGCAGATTGTTGTTTAGCCCAGGGGACACATCAAGGGCTTACAGCTGTATTTCTTTCTGTCTCTGACTCTCTCCTCTAAGAGAGAGAGCCTAAGAGCCTGCCTTGGCCCTGGTCCCTGGAGCCGCTGCCAAGGTTAGGTACCCAGTCAGCATTTAGAGTTATCTTTTACTTGTGCTGGGCAGTCAGGAGATGTGATGGGATGGCGATAGGGACATAAATCTTGTTGTTTTGGAGCCAGAGCCACAACAACACTAAGACAACAGTTTTCCCTTTCCATCAGCTGCAAACTTCCTGTCTCTGACTTCTTATTCTAATTGGTTTTAAGTCTGGGAAGCAAAGGCAGAATACTGGCATAGGGGACAACTAAGGACAAAGACCTACAAAGGAAGACACAAGACAAGAAAGTTTGTAATGACCTTGTTGACAGACATATCTACCTGTCGTCCTCTTGTCTTACTTTGTATTTGTACCTTCTTCAGTTATTCCAATAAGAGAGTAGATTTGTGTTCTTGGGGCCATTGATGCTGTGTGCATCCTGCAAAGGGACTAGAGGAAGGGAGGATTAGATAAAAAAACAGATGAAGTCCTGGCCGGTCTTAATTCATTGGGTTGACTCTTGGGTTGCTGCCAGGCCCATTGACATGCAAAGACTTGGCCATACGTCAGAGAAATGGGAGCTGATTGGCTTGAGGCAGCTCTTCAGCCTGCTAATGGTTGCAGTGTTGATTAGATGGTGGCAGGCAGATAGAAATTTCATTAAACCTGGGTCCAGTTTTAATTGATTCATTGCCTAGAACTGATCCTGAAGTCCTTAAAAAAGTTTGTCTTGCTCCATGTTTCCAACACCAGGACCTCCAAACATTTTTCTATCATAAGTTGGTTGAAAATTAAAGAAGCAGAGCCACTTGAATGTTTGTCAAACGGTCATGATCACACTGCGTTTCATTTGAACATAAGGTAGCCCGGTCAATGAAATTCTTAGTTCTTTTGTGTTCTCTGATACCTTTTGAAACAGGATGTTGGAGCATCACAAACCACCCTAAGTGATCATTTTGCACGTGTCATTTGGCTCCTCCAGTCTGCATGCTGCACAAAAACTGAATCCCACAGTTTGCCCAAGTCACACGGTGTTCACCACCAAAGTACTTTTATTCCCTAACTCAACCAAGCAGTTTGATACCTAAACCTTAAGAGCCTGTCATGTTTAAGGCCTGTACTGTACACTGTTGTGCTTTGGCAGATAAGCCCTCTGGCAATATGTTCTGCCAGAGTTAAAACAATCCACTTGTCCTTACAAAGATTTTGGTTCTGGTGTGGAAAATCTTCAAGATAGTGAACTGCTGAAGATTCAATGTTTTACTGTTTTAAACACTGCTGGTCACTAACATGTTCACTGATTGTTCAGTGCATCTACAGACATGTCTGTCCAAGAAGCTTTACCACAAAGATAGTGTCTCTGAAATTATTTAGGATAGTCAATATTAGTTAAATTAAAGATAACATTGGTCTCTGGAAATCATGTTGGAACATCTCAACGAAATGTCAGAGTTGTTCTATTTCAGCTCATGGGGGCTTTTGACAGCTTGTAATACATCTCTGGTTATGTATGAGGAAATACATTCCAGTTGGGTCAGATTGACGCTAAGGCTTTCTCGTTTCTCTCGTTTTTCTGTAAAGACAGGCCAGCTGTCAAGATTTACTGTTCTCACGCTACCCTATAAAAAGGAAAAGGCTAAAAAATGCAAACAGTCCGGGAAAATCATTTCAGAGCTTGACAGGTGAAAGTTCGAGTGCCCTATGTGTCTGATTTACAAGTTGCACAAATAATATACAAAGTGCATTAACAGAAATATATTTCATCTTTCCTTTTTCCAAGAGAAGAGTGCCTTAAGAAGGAAGGCTCTCTTAAAGCAGCTCAAGGAAACTTCCCCAATGGGATCAGTTTAAAAGTCTTGCTATCTCCAAACAGCCTTTTAAAATAAATGATGGGTTTATTTTATGATCTGAGATGTGGAGTTATTTGAAGTATATGTACTTCCCTTGAGCTAACTAAGGTTTTGTTTATACGTTCTATAAATTAGGAGGAGTGTACATCAGATGTGTGATGATGGTAAAATATTATATGACCTCTTTAGACAATGTGCTGTAATTGCTTGTATCACAAAGTCCCACACAATAAAAATCTAAATGGGTGTAAGTTGTTAAGTTCTTTGGTGAGATGAAATGGCCCAGATTCTGTAAGCCTGCAGTAGTCCACTTGTGATGTGTGATAGAGTCAGTGTATGCTGTGACACTGTACTGCAGCTGCTCGGCTGATTCAATATTGTGTTGAGCAGCCTTGAAAGAATAATGGTACAGTGCCTTTAGGCCTGGCCTCTGGGCTACTGTGAATGCACTCGTGTTATACTGTATGTATGTGATAGTGCTGAGCAGCAGATTTGTCTACCGGGTCTCCAAAGTTTGGAGTGCATCTCTCTGTAAACACAGAGACAGAGCTGATTGTTGCCTAAGGCGCCCCAAAGGTTAGACAGCTCAGCAGCACAAATGTCATGCTGCTTAAATCACAGCACAAGTGAATAATTTCTTTCATCATTCCCAGCTCTCAGCAACTTCCACTTACGTGCCCTTGAGCAAAACACTTAACCCTTAATTCATCAAATGGCAATGAGGGGAGTTTTGCTATCTTCTTGAGAGCTTCCTGCTGTAATATCTAATGAAAAAAGGGCAGAGCTTGCTCAACAAACCCTCCTAGTTTAAAAAATACCTACTAAATAGACCAAACAAGTTATTTGATTGACTATGGTCCCTTTTATTAGAGTCTGTGAAACCCCATTGGTCTACATTAACACATATTGTATATCACAAGCGGATCTTTATTAGGTGGGTGTGCACTCATACAGTTATTTATGTGCATACAAATCAAAGGGGTGTCTGCTGTGCTCTGATTTGTGTGAAAGGTACATCTTGTAAGTGGCTAAGAGAATGCAGTCTCTATTATACAAAGCCCCCTCTTTCTTTTAGTGAATATTTCTCATTCAGTGATATATTTTTTTTTTGGGGGGGGGGGCTGCAAAAATGTGTTCATGATAAAATGAAGGGACCATTTGGTTGTCTCTCAAAGGTTGCTTGTTGAAAAGACTTGGGTGGTAAATGCTTGCTCTTTTGGTTCATTGATAGTGTTTGTTGTTGATGCCACACAGGGCTTATTCTATTCTGCCCTTTTTTCTTTAACTCTGGCAGTATTAATTGTATAATAATTTATAATTCATGATTTTTTTAGATGACAAAAAGTTATCTACATTCTAGTTGGAAAATAACACTCTTGTAGGCTGAGCTAAGAATTTAGTGTCAGTGGGGGGGCATCAACAATTTTTATACATCTTAGTGCACAAATAGGCCCAAATCTTAGTGACTGGAAGTTGGCGCTGCTATAATATGATTTTCACTGTTGTGCACATTTTTACTTGTTTTAAGAAGAATTAAATACCAAAGAACTTCATTTTATTTTAGTTAGTAAAGACTATACTCACTAAGAAAACCCCCAGAATCCCCCATAGGTTGCCACTGTTTTGAGGTTTACTGTGAAGAGTCTTGGTTTGGGATTTTGGAACCAAGTCAAGCATTGCATCTTTAATGTAACTCAGTTAACTGGGAAGTAGACCGTTAAAATGCAGTTTTATTCATTCCAGGCAACAACAGCAGTGGTCTGTAATGGAGTGGAACAGATTGAATTTTTGGACCAGCTTGGTTGATCTGATTAAAAGAAAGTGCACTGGTGGTACTTTGAAAACTACCCTTGTGGTGCCCTTGAGCAAGACACTTAGCAACTCTTTGCTCCATTGGCTAAAAATTACTTGGCCAACGGCTTGCACTGGCCGGCTTCCAGTAGTGAATGTGTGTCTGACTGTATGAGCATGAACCCAGTCATGGCTGAAGGGTTGAGGGTCAGCGCTTATTCTTCTCAAATTTTTGGCAGCTTGAACTTTATGCCTCAAGGATAGAAAATAATTTCCATCCAGTTCTGTGGGTCGAGGACTGACTGGACATTTGACCTAAATCAGTCAACTCAAAATAAAAAATCTCAACGAAAAAGCCCTAAAATGATCACACTATTTTCCCCCCAAGTGTTCAGTTCAGGTATGGGTTGAGTTCAACGACATACATTATTAAAGTGCCAGGCTCTCCAGGTTTTAATCAGGAAGAGGGGCAGGACAGTTTAATGCTTTTTGGTGGAGGGAAACGTAGGAAGCAGAAACAAGATGGATGGATGAATAATAAAGTTTGTCTGCAAAGACAAACGCAACACACAGTTCATAGCATGGAAAATCCACTTATTGATGTTTTGACATGTAATTAAAACTTAAAATGGGTAAGCATGATAGATATTGAAAAATAACTGATTTATAACAGGATGTTTAATGACTGTGCAGCACTCTTGAAAATGTGATTCCTTCAAGATTAGTGCAGCTCCTTTTGTTACAGTATGTTTCCTTCTGAAATAATAATAATTTAAATTCTCATACTTTAATTCATTAGACAGGGGTAAATTTCTATCTTGTGTTTTGGCATGTTGAACTTATCAATGTAGACATTTGTTGCAGAGTAAGTTTAAATGCTTAAAGGCTTTTTACCTTCCTGTAGAAATGTAATTGTGCTGTAAAGTTTGGCGTTTAAACATGGGGCCCATGGGGATCGCCTCATTTCTGGAGCAAGCCTCAAGTGACCATTTAAGGAAAAAAGTAGAATAACTCGAATCTAAAAGTATCGATGGTCAGAATATCATGACATGTAACGTTCAACAGCTAAAATGGCCTTCGCTTTACTGTCTGTTACACTTCTTCACTGGCTCATCTTTTAGACTGGGAGTTTTCTTCTTGTCCTTCACGAAGCAGTTCTCTCTCTTCCTCCTTTATAACTATTCCATACTTTCATATTTACAAAGACTTTAACCTTCAACTGGTCAGACAGAAAATTATAGCTTTTACCTTCTAAGCATTCATTTACTCTCTTAAAGGCCATGCCCCCTCCTGTATGCTCCTCACACATGTGCACGCTCAAACACACGTTCAGTTCAGTCGCTGGTAGCATCTCCTGGTACTAAATCAGCACAAACTTTCCCCTCATTTGATGTCAAATCTCTCATTATTATGTCCATCTTAAGACAGGCTTTTTATTCTCCCCTGGTTAGCCCACCTGGGGTCTCTTAGACAGATCTGCTGCCAGAGTGACTCTATCGTAACGGTCTAATTGCTTTACAATGGAGCCGCCAAATGCTTCAGTTCACAGAGAAGGTGTCCCCAATCCATCACCTGGTCTCAACAGTACTTCATCACCGGAAGCAGCCATTAATATCCGGTCAATGAGCTGAATCCTCCTTTCCTGGTCACTGCTATCTGCAGACAAGAAATGACTTATTCTATTTATCCCTGGGGGGCTCTGACATTAGATTTTATTATTAAAGGCTTGTGGTGAGGCCACTGAAATGCCTATGGATGTACATCCACTTTATTATTACCCTAAGCTAAAATAATGCAGCACAACATCCATGTGGTGAACTCTTACTTTCTGAAGTTTTGAATGTACCGGAGAGAGTTCTCAATTTAGGTTGATTGTAATTTTGGAAGGTGTAGTCTTTGGTGCTGCTGATGTTGTTATTGATACAAGACTGCTGTATGGGACTGTTTGAATTTGAGGCTGGGTTATACGCAGTAATAAACACTATTAAATTAAGCTTTCACTCCAGCAACATAATAGTATACTTATCTTTAAAGTGGTATTACAGCTGCCACAAAAACTAGTCAGTAAATTCTTTTATCAGTTACCCTTACCAATCTTTATGTTTTGGATTGTCATTGAATGGGTTTTGTACTGAACAATGCATGCAGGTATTTCTTTGGATATGTCAGCTTTCTGTTTGAGAATATTTGACTGACACTGTTTAATCGTTGTTTTGCATGTTTTACACACAAAAAAATACCTGGCATGATCTTGATCTTTCATTTCGGTGTAGAGCGTCTCTACTTGCAGTATCTGTTGTATTGTGTAGTGGTCTGCTGAAACATTGCCCATATACCAGCAGGCTTTTGTCAAGATGGTCTTGTAACCTTGATACATTCTTAAACACTTGACTTGAGATAAACTTTTACATTTGCGTCGTCAATGAGGAACTGTAAGTGAAGACTGTGCTAGAATGGAGGCAATCAACACCACGCTTGTTGAGAGCGAGGAAATAAATCAAGCATAGTAATCTGTTCTTTAAGTGGAGTTTGTGCCAGTGGGTGATGATAAACGGAGGCTTCTCGGTGAAGCCCTCCAGTCTGTGGCATTTTTTTATTTTACAATGTAGGATAGTAACCTTGATCAGAGGTTGTAACACAAGCGCACATCTGCCATGACCTCAGACAGAATTTATGATTGATTTGAGCTTTTTGGATATTTTTCTCTCAGGCTCCTTTTCTCCCACGGTGGGAGTCCTCAAACTACACAAGTTCTGCTTTGAATATCAATGAGGATTTGGAAGGTTCATTGTTACTTTGGCTCCTTCTTTTTGCTCCCTGACAGGTATAATTATATGCTGGGCACAGAGACACTTAGATGTGTATAGCTAACACACACACACACACACACACACACACATTCACAGGCTCAGTGGTGATTATTATCCTGCACAGAGGCTTGAATATGGGAGTTGTTTGAGAGATAGATCCTTTTCATGCCTTATAGAAACTTGTAAAAGAGAGCTCAGAAACAAACTTGACCTGTTGGATGTTGGAGGAGTACAGTTTGTTGCAGGTGTGCAGGACCACTGTTCCTGTAAAAAATACAATTTCTTTTGAATGTACTGTAGGATTAGCAGGAAAATGTTTCTTAGTCAACATCAGTATTGCATTCTTATTGTTCCTAGCAACTATTTCCCCTTTTTAAATGCCAGTTTTGATTCAGACTAGTCAACTAGTCTAAAGGTTAGAAAGAAAGAACTCCAAAACACCTGAAAGTGCACAATTTATTTATCACAGTTGTACTACAGGACTGCAGCATCTGGGGGTAAACCATGGTAAATTGGTTTGAGTGTAGCTAACATAAGTTGTGCTTCCACTGCCAGCCTCTGGTCCTCCTTGCATGTTGACATCCACAGGTCTGTGCTGGTCCTGCATTGGTCCAGTGGATATGCTAGTTAAACCTGTTACAGCTGATGTTAGTATGAATTTTCATGAATTCGTTCATATTGGTACCTTTGTGAATGTACCGTTTAAATCTGTCTACCATCTAAGAGTAACTAACTAGGAGAAAATAATTTAACTAATCTTGTTCTTATTTTATTTATTTATTTTTATTGTAAGTGTTAGTATTAGTTTTACTCTATTATTATTTATGTTATTATTTCTTGTCTGTATTATTGATTTTGCACCAATGTACGCCTTATTATTTAATTTACTTTATCAGTATTGTATTTAATTGTTGTGTCTTATTGGTGGAATTGTCTTTGTGGGGGTGGACTGGCAGGGGGAGGGGTTGGGTGGGTGGATTTATAAAAAAACTTGTAGGATGTCATTGTATTGTTATATGTTCTGAAACCTTATAAAATGGCAATAAAATATGTCCATAAAAAAAGAGTAACTATTCTAGGTTTGAGTAGCTGTAACCATATCTATGGAAAACATCTCATAGCAGCAGAGTTATATTTGGATTTATACAGTAGAAACAACCCCCACCTAGCTGACATGCAACTCTATGCAACTACAACTGCGTGATCTTGTAGTTCTCCTGTGATCTTGTGTAGCTGAAGTCCAGCGGCTCATGGCTGAAACCTTCGTAAAGGAACCCAGTGTTCCAGGCTGTGCGCACCGTTAAGACGGAAAACAAAAGCACAGAGGAGATGAATGCTGCTCACATGGAGAGTGTGGAAACTACCAGTTAGGAAGGGCATTTCTCTTTGAATAAATGGTACCCACAGTGTGAAATGTATCCCCTTTTGGTGATGTGGATGTCAGTTAACAAAGTTGAAATTATATTTTTTGATGTTAGCAGGGTCTGACTTCTTTCAGTGAAGGCAGCATGAATCAGCTGTAATATGAGTAGAATAGATGTGGTGAAACGCTGCATGACTACAGCCTTATACATAATTGCACAGCTATTTATTAAAGTAACTGGATTGGTTATTATAGGAGCTACTGGAAAAGTCTTTGGCTTTGTGTGATTAAAGCTCTGTGGTTCTGCTGCACCAGTAGAAATACACACACCGAATGAATTACACAAATTCTGGCAAATTCTACTGGCCCACCTGATGCAAGCAGCCATTCAGGGATTGCTTTACCGGAGAAGAAGAAAGAGTGGTTTAATAGAGTTGCGTAAGCACATGAGGGGACGATTTAAATAATCTCCCCGCATGAATAGGACTTCCTGTGAGGTTGTTAAGTCCTCTGATATGTTTGTTATCAGAGGAGCAGGAGAGTAAAAACACTTGGGAGTCCTCAGAGCAGAGTTATTGGCTTGTGTAAATCACACCAGTAATTAAGATATTAATTGGTTTAATCATCCCCATATTAAGATAGCGACCACCAGCTGAAGTCAAATCCTCTACTGTTTGTCAGATTAAAAAAATAAAAAAAGTCCTTCACAGCACACAAAGCGAGTGCCGATCTGTGAGCTGGCACAGATGTCTCTTTTTATGTTTGAGACAATCGGAGAGGAGCCTCGCTGGTCATCTGATACTGTGGAGCTGCCTTACTCCTTACCTATCTGCTGTCCACGTACACAGAAAAACTCTCACACACAACCGCCTCCTTTCTCTCACCATCTGCTGTCTACCACTAGTTCAACACTTGAAAAGACAGAGTAATGATAAGTAAGAGGAGTGGAGAATGTGGGAGGAGGTGTGAATAAAATGATAAGTTAACTTGAGCGCCGTCATGGTGGGTTGCACATTTTAAGTAATGCATGTAATTGTTAGATTAGGTGTTTATTCCAAGCACAAATCGGGCACATAATGGTCATTCAACATGTCCTCTTATCTTCTGTAGCTACGTGATGGGCACTGAGCCTGATGAGGGAACCTGTCTTTGAATAATTTAAGAAGAGAGAGTGATATCACCTTGTTGTGAACAAAGTCCTTTTACTTCTGTTCTATTAGTGCAGATCTTAGTTTTTAGTCCAGGCTCTTTTAATGTTGTGTTGTCACCACATGTATTATAGGCGTCTAATTTGAGAATTCCTTGCTCTTTGCTTGAACTTAAAGTTGTTCTGAATCCACCGTCTTGCTTGCTGACTCAAACAATAGGTCTCTTTTTGCAGCTGCGAGGTGCTATATGTAGCGCTGGGCAATAAGGAAAAATCACAATCATGATCTTGTCACAATTATTTTTCAAGGTACTGACCAGTTCAACCCTACTTATTTCCATGTATGTTTTAAAATGCCCCAAAACAGTGCTAAAAAGTTAAGTTTATTTGAAAAGTGATTTTGTCTTCATCAACCATCTGTTGCTTTAAAGGTCTTTTCCCCACTGGGGATCAATAAAGGACTATCTTATCTTATTATGCAAAACACACTTCACCATGTTTTTGTAACACTAGTGTGTCCTTAGTCTGTCTACAAACCCCCCAATCATGAGAAAAGTCCATCCTCTCCATCTTCTGCCTGCTCAACTTTTCTTTTAGAAAATGTGTGCTCAAACAGGCCGTTTGGAGATTTTCCCTTTGTGACATCATGAAGGGCAGTAACCCTTCCCCTAGGTGGGTGACACTCCCATCATCATCCTGCTCATCATGTTTAGTGTTTGCTGACTGAATGTTGCAGTGCTTCAAGGCTCAGAGACAAAAAAATGTCTTCCTCAATCATTTGTACAAAGGAGAGCAGCTGTCTTAGATTACACAATACCTGTTTGAGTCAAATACACACGATGAAATAAATTGTTGAGAAAACTTGACTTCTCATTCGGTTAAGTTTAGACTCACGCATATAGAGCTAAGGCTAAAAGTTATTCTTTTGATTCAGCTCTGAATCACCTGACTCTTTCTTCTCCATCGCTACAACTGACAAGACTCAAGGAGACTAAGATGAAAAAAAAAAGATGGATCAGAAATTGCGTAAAATATTTATTCATGTTGATGAATACAATGAGGACAAAGTTAAGAGTAACCAAAATGTAATAAAGTGGGTTTGATCATAAAACTAATGAAGGTGTCAGACACTTGACTCCAAGTCAACTCAGAAAAGTCTAAGGTAGGTACTTTTATACCTTGTTGCCTTTACTTCTGTCAGAGGGCTAAAATCATTTCAAGTTAGAGTTGTGGATAGTGATCAAAGAAAAGAAAGAGAAAAAGAATGTCAGAGCCTTTATATGTGCACTGGACCTTCTTTCATCATTTCCACTTCTTCTCTCCAGCCATTTTAAGAATTACACCACTATCCCTCTTTTGCTTTTGCTTTGCTTTCTCAGTTTCTCTGTCTGTCTGTCTGTCTGTCTGTATTTGTTGGTGATCTAAGCATGTATCCATATACAGTAGAATACAAGGATAATTTAACTTGTTCTGGTGTCTAGCGCACAGACATATTTCAAAGAGAGATGCACAATCAAATGCTGACACCCCGGACATAAAGCATGCATTGATGCATGTCAAAAAGGTTTATGGAGTTACACACAGGATGAGCAGTCTAGTAAAGTATTAGGGGCAGGTGTTTTTTTTAAAATATATACACAGGTGGAGATCCATTATTCTGATGGATGAAGGCGTGTAAAAGAGTTTTGTTCCCATTGTGGCTGGATTCTGGAGATCAGTGTTCTGCCTCAGTTCCTCAGTGAAAAAGCCAGAACGAAAATCCATATGTGATTGTGTGAATTCTTTGTGGCCTCATTGATCTTCACCATCTCTGTAGCTGCTGTCCCTTTATGTGAACAGCAGATATTCTTTGAGTGTAATGGGTCTTCATATTTTCTGAAGCCTCTAAATCCTGCACCCATTGATACATGATTATGTGATGCAGAGATTAAGAATGTGTTTTGAAGATGATGGTCATTTAAATGTTCTTGGATGATATTGCAGCCTTGGCCTTGAATGTTAACTCATGTATGCCAAACATCTTGCTTCTATGGATTGCAACCAAAAGGTTCAATGATGCAACACAATCCTAACACATCATACCAATGGAGTATTGGTTTAAAGCCTTAAGTTAGAATACATTTTCATTTTTTTTACAATACATACTGTAAGTTAGCATGTTATTGTTTACTAGTTTTATAAATGGAAAAACAGGGTGCTGGCTTGGCTCACTTGGTAGAGCAGTAGTCCTATATACTGAGGTTATAATTATCTGGACTGGTTGCAGGTTCAACTCCCGATAATGCCGCTTGTTGTTAAGTTGTCCTATCAAATAAAAGCAAGAGACCAAAGTACTCAGCAGCATGAAATGACAAAAAATTTTGAGACCATTTTAAGATGTAATTATAGTGCAAATACCGAAACAAGGAATTAAAGTCACGCATCTTAGCAGAAGTAAGGTTGAAGTCATCAGTGATGCACAGATACTTGTAAGCTGGAGATACAAAGTCTAAGTGATACAGTGATACATTATCATCTGCTGCAATGCTTTCTGCACTGAGAAAGAGTAGTATATGGTGGTGTAGTTGGAAAGGATGCGTTCACTCACTCCAGTTCAAGCTAATGTTTAATGCATAAACCTTCTTATTGCAAAGAGTTGGATTTCTCATACGCCTGAGGTGGAGTATATTAACAAATTATATCTTTACATTCCAATTATGGTTAAGAATGATGTTCAGAAATTGCAACTACTCATTAAATAGTGAGGTTTCATTTCCCAAAAAAGGCCCTTTTATTTTGTAGCATCCGACCTAGAGCGAACCACTGTCTGCTGTCAAGTTTGTTTAAACTCTGAGGCAACTAAAAGCAGCGGCATGATTAAATTATTCCACCATTTTGAAGCTGAGGCACGCAGCTGAGTGGGAGAAGTGTTGCTCTGAGAGTTGCACAAGACCACAGAAACATGATAACACCTGCTAAAAAGCAGCTAACATAAGCAGCATAAAACTGGTTTAAATAGTTAATGGGCTGCTGTGTGGAAACATCTGAGATTTTTACTTTTAGTCCACACTGCACAGCCCTAGTTAAAGTTACACAACATTGCTAAACTTGTATTTTAGGTAGTTACTCATCCATAAAATCCACATCCTTCCTTCTTTTTAAACCATGGGAGTCAAGCCTAATCTCTGCTTGCACTGCATTACAGAGGCAATTACCCTGAGAGAAGAGGATGAGTGCAGGGTCTTGGCAAGATGGAAGACTGAAGGGTAATACAATGGAGGCTGGCAACACTTAATTCACCCTCACAGCATCTGCTGTGAGGCCTTATCTAATATCTCCAACATGTCCTCTATCAAACTGTCTGAAATCAAAACTCTGTCCCCATTGGTTCATGGGAGCTGCAAGTATATATAGCGCATCAATTTTCCTCTGATATTCCCAGGGTCAAACCAAGCTGCTGTGCTCCTGTTAAATGCTGATTCTGAACAGATTATCATCCCCTGCAAGGTGGCATGTTTGAAGACCTAAAACCAGCCGCAGACAGATAATTGATTCCATGTTGAGGGGATGATTATTTCATCTCTGGATTATTTCTGCTCCAGATGCAGCGAATGTATTAACGTATCATGCTATTAGATTGAGCAAACTATTGGAAAAAGTAAAACAAGAGAGATGAGAAGGTGGGGGAGGAAAGGGGGGTGGGGGGAAGTAAAGCAACAGCAGGAGATTGAGCTGGACCTTTTCATCTGTCCACAGCTGGTGGGTTTTGTCAGAATTCAATACACAATTATCACCAGTGTCCAGTTCAGTCCTCTGTGTGACCTCTGCTGATGTGATCTGTGATGAGGAGAGTAAGGTGGAAATACAAAACATGTGTTACTGACCACAGAAGGATCGATGCACCATTCAATGCTTACATTGAACTGTTTATTCTTCCCTTTTTCCATTTAACAAACAGAAAGTACTTTCAATCACTGTCAGGAACTGTGTTGATTAGTTTTAAAATTATTTGTTTTGAATAGTTTAAAAAATGCTTTTATTTGTTTTATAATGACACTGCACTGCAAGTGTTGTTTAGCTGTCAGTTTTGTATTGCTCTCCTTTGGCATATTTAAAGAACATTCTGGTAGATATCAGCAGCTGATTTGCATTTTTCTCACAGATGTTCTCATCACATTGTACTAGAAGAGGGTTTGATTTAGTTTAGACTAAAGACAGCAGTAGAAATGTAATTTGAGTGTGCAAAGACACAAACATCAATGTTAAAAGTCACCCTTTAATTATTTTTGAGAGAGCATAGAAGAATTTTTAAAGTAAAAATGAAAATTAGTATTTAAAAATGCAGTAATGTGCAGACATGTATGTCAAGGTTTCCTCTTGCAAGGTCATACTTCTCACAGTCCTTCCCCTCCCATAGCTTCTGTTTTTGAGAAGAAACTTTCTTTTACCTGGTTTGAGTCATTTCGTACAGAACAAAAAGATGTGTGTTTTAGGTTTGTGTGCAGGTCTAACATGGCAACGAGCCCAGGTTGTAATGGAGGTTTCGCCCTCAGCACGTCACCCCATTCACCCCCACTGAGTGAGTGTGGTGTCAGGCTTAGTCAGCATTGGAGCTGTGTGTTTTTTTTTCAAGATTTTGCACAGGAAATGTGTGCGTGAGGGTTTGGAGGGGATTCAAGTTCGGGTTCAGGACAGGTCAAGTGTCAGGGAGATGTAACCGTCTCTGTGGTGCCTTTGTCAGAACTGGGTGAGTTCTCTTATGCTTTATTACCTTCACTCTCGGAGCCCAAGGCTATCAGCGCATCCAGAGTTATTGCACCTCTCCCAGGCAAGGTACACACTTTAACATACACACATCAAAACACACTGCACTTTTTTCTCCCACCAGTGGCAATACATTGTGCTGTGAGACGCCGACCCACCATAGAGAGCCCCCGCAAACTCCATTACTGGTTGTCCAGGTTGTGTCTCTGTGTGACATTTTTTCATTTACATCTCATGTGTTCAGCTGAAGCGTTATGAAAGCAGCTGGATAACTCCTTTGCATGTGTTTTAATACAGCAACACACGATACTCTGCTTTGAACCCTCTGTTGTCTCTTATTAGTCCCTGCTTGTCTGAAGAGCCCATCACCCAGAGAGAGGCCGGGCCCTTCTGTCAACTCTCATTCTCTGTTTGAGCAGAGCAGGAGGAGGGAAGGTTTCATGGGAGAAATTACTCTCTAAGAGCCTCTGATAATAGCACAGTGGACTTCTGATCATCGACTCCCCCAGTGGAGCAATTACATCATCCACTGCCCATTACACATTTCTGCTCAGCCCATTATAAACTGTGGTCATACACACAGACATGGTAGTTTCCACAATTCTTTGTGAAACCATAATGACTCATTTATGATGGCCAAAACACAGGTGGTGCTTTGACTATTGATCGTCCCAGATCCATTTATTGGGGTTCTTAATAATAAATGTCGGAACTTGTATAATACTGCTTATCAGTCAATGTTGCGTCTTATTCTGCATATTTTTGTGACAGATTTGGGAATTATTCTGGAAGAAATATAGTGATTTACATTTCCAGTTTGACCCCAAAAAGTAAAATATTAAGATAAAAATAATCCTGCTGGAGAAAGAAACTCCAATTCTCAAATATGTATCATTTGCAAAGTCGCATAACAATGGAATGTAAATCAAGATAAGCATTCCTTTGTAACAGCGTATGTTATTTCTTTTTCTCAGATTTAGGCAGCCAAACGAGTGTTCTCTGCAAGACTTGACTCCTTTTAAGAGAAACCAGCTACAACTTCCTCAGGGACCTGGAAGTAGAGCAGCTGCTTCTTCGCTTTTATGGAGACTGCTAAGGTGGTTCAGGCATCTGATTAGGATACCTCCTGGGTGCCTCTTTTTGGAGATTTCCGGGGCATGTCTAACCAGGAAGACACCCTTGTAGCCCCAGAGGTTCCTAGAGGGATTATTTATATACAGTATTTATGTGATGGGGGAAGCCTCTGGATCCCCCAGGCAGAGCTGGGAAACATTTATTATTAGAGGGATGGTTGTAATACCTTGGTCAGCATGCTGCAACCACTCTGGATGAGGGAAAGAGAATTGATTGATGGTTGATAGTGTGCGTATGTCAGGAAGGGATGTGATTTTAAGTAACACTGTGTGTTTGTGTTGCAGTGTACACCTGCATTGTCAGCAGTATGACAGCAGTACATCAACCTTTAGACCAATAACTAACAAGATCGAAGTCTAAAAATATGGTTTGGGTCACGGCTGTGGGCATTTGTGAAACATGAGCTGATGCATGGCCCTGTGTAAACCGCTACATTAGGTCAAATTGAAGCTTGCCTATTTCTACATTTGATCTGCATTGCCTGTGTTCTCATGACCTCCAGATATATTAATTGATATGAACCCATACCTCTTGGTTACGCTCTCTTGTGCTCTTTGACTATTGATTATTCCTGATTAATTTACCTGATTGAACATGGGGGTTAAAAGAAAAACATGAATCCAGGTGAAAGAAGTCGCTCTGGAATCACAAACAATGTAAGACTCGTTCTTTGACAGCTCGCTCTCTGTTGGTTTTTGATAATATTTGTTTTTGCTGTCTTACCTCGATATCAAAGGAAACATAAAACACAGAGAATCAGAGCGCACCTGCAGAGAGAGACAGAGAGTCAGCAGAACAAAAGGCAGCAGTAGTACCCAGTTCAGAAAGAAACCTGTATGTTGCTCTTTGCCGACTCAGGAGGAGTGCTCTGTGGCTTGCAGAGATGCTGCTAACCTTATAGTGCTGTTGTTGTGGTCGTGGTTTTCTTTTTTCGCTGGATGCATCCATCACTGTGGACCTGAGGGAGAGCAGAGGCAGCTGGGTAACTGAAGGCAAGAGGACCAGACAGCTGTGAACTTCGTGTGTGTGTGTGTGTGTGTGTGTGTGTGTGTGTGTGTGTGTGTGTGTGTGTGTGTGTGTGTGTGTGTGTGTGTGTGTGTGTGTGTGTGTGTGTGTGTGTGTGTGTGTGTGTGTGTGTGTGTGTGTGTGTGTGTGTGTGTGTGTGTGTGTGTGTGTGTGTGTGTGTGTGTGTGTGTGTGTGTGTGTGTGTGTGTGTGTGTGTGTGTGTGTGTGTGTGTGTGTGTGTGTGTGTGTGTGTGTGTGTGTGTGTGTGTGTGTGTGTGTGTGTGTGTGTGTGTGTGTGTGTGTGTGTGTGTGTGTGTGTGTGTGTGTGTGTGTGTGTGTGTGTGGTTAGAAACACCAGCCTGGAGGCATTTCTAAATGACACCTCTGGGAGAGAAAGGGGATGGATGAGGAAACGTTAAGTCAGTTTCACTATGAAGGCTTTTTTCTTGACTCATGCCTGTTGTCTGACCCTGCTTACAATCTGTCTGTCAAACACACATGCCCACACAGGCACTTGTTGTTTTTTCAGGCTGACAAAAAGCCAACAACTTCTTAGCCTATATGGGCTTCAAAGGAAACAGAATGAACATAAGAGTGCAGTAGAGAAAATGAAGTATGAATGAAATCAAACGAAGACATTCAGAAATATTTCTATTAACGTCATTGCTCTTCATAAAGGCGTTAGACTTTATGACACAAAGAGTCGACGAAGCGGCACAAAAAGAACATCTGTTATTTTATCTGCAGAGATCTGCGTGGTCAGGCAAAATGGAAATATTCTTCTATCATGGAATCGTTTTTTATGTCATGGTAGTAGTTTAAATAATAGCCACTGTAGTATACGCGACTTCTCCTGACCTCTCACATTTGCGTACTATGAATCTGGAATCTAATGATCTAAACTTCATACTTTGCATGAGAAGTATGAAAGTTTGAATCAAGTTTGAATTTGATTTTTGGACACAGCCTAAATCCTTTCTCTTGTCCTTGTACTGACTTTAAGGTGATACATGTTGCTCTAGCCACCTGACTTGAGCTTGGTGTAGGACATAAGCAGCATGATCTGTTTAAGCATGATTTAATGATTTGTCAGCCGTATTGGGTAAAGCCTGGTCAAATATAGTTGAAAACTTTGCCATACAGTCTGCTCTGATCTTTCTGTCTAAAGCAATTCAATATCTTTTAATCTGAAGCACACTATTACTTTCTGTTGAAAAGCAGTCTTTTAGATGATGTAACAAGAAGTGCACAAGATTTCATTAAAATGAACTATTAGACAACTCAAAAGCCATTATTTTAAGCAAATTTAGCCGAGTTTAATACTACATGTCTAGACTCCTTTTGACCTGCAAGTCACCCGATAAACGCTTACTTGGCAAATAGATGCAGGAGCACAGGAAGTAGACCCTGGAGAGCCAATTAGACGGTCACTTCAGCTGCTGTATCTCACAGGCTGACTCAGTGAGAGCTTAGTTTTAAGGAAAAATGCCACATTGGGATAAAAAACAGTTACTGAAAGTTGAAAGTATTTTATGTAAGCAGTTACTTTAGATAGTGTTCACAAAGGGTGTATAGATCTGGACTAGCACAGAGAAGCTGTTGGTGTGCATGTGAGGCATAATGAATGCAAAGTGATGCAGATGTCAGCTTCATTATATCATTAAAGCCTCTTGTTGGCACTTAGCAATGTCGTCACCCACTCCAAGTACTGACTCATGGTGTCTGTCTGTTTCCCTGCTATCATGTACAGTAGCACTGTTTAGCTTTCACTGAGTGCTTCACATTTGAGTCATTACTCTGGAAGTTGTGGGTGTCATTTTGTCACAGAAGAAAGTAAGGACATTTTAAGGCAAAAGCACTGCTGCGACGAGCAGGGCATGTGAGGACATGAATGAATACCATTGACAGACTGTACTGATGAAATGCATTCTCATTTGTGTTATTTTTATTACATGCAGAAAAGTCTAATGTGATAAAGCCTGACTTGATACAACCAGTTTATTTTGCATTATTTGCTGCACAAAGCCGGCCATCAGGCAGAACTATAGACTCTTTCTGATAACTGGACATAGCCACTGTGATTCTGCTATTTGTAAGCATCAAATTTGGACAAGAGGTGCCCGAGAAAAGCCAGGGTTCAACAAATGTTTTTAAATTTAAACAGTTCTAGAAAACAGTTCTTGATGCCCAATGCTAATAAATGCATTGGTTAGTTCTGACTAGAATTGGCGCTGGTAGCGTAGTGGTACATGCTTCTCATGTAAGGAACCCATAGTCCTCCAATCAGGCGGCCCGTGTTTGAATACGACCTGGCTCCTTTCCTGCATGTCATGCCCCTCTCTCTCTTTGGCTCAGATTTCTGAATGTATCCACTGTCCTACCTCTAAATAAAAAGCCCCAAAATAACCCTTCAAAAAAACTGAGGCAGACTTGTTGGATGAAGAAAGAGCTCCAGAGACTAAAAATGTTATTTGTACCAAGCTGTTAACATGTTTAATTCTGATGTTAATGTGATCATTCCAACATAGGGATCTCTGGGGATCGCATTGTTTAGTCAGACATTGTTGAAGTAAATGTTGCATTTGTGCATTTAATACTTCAACAGCTGTCGTAGCAGAGAGGGACACATTCAGAAAAAGTTTCTCAAACGTCTCATTGCCTCTCAATATGTAAGCGGAGAGTACTAAAAACTGGAACAAGGCAACATTTTAGATTAATCATTTAGCGACTGCAATGTCACCCACGGGTTCTATATAAAGTCCGACTGAGCAAGGCTCACCTTGTGTGATCTCAGTGTGTGAGAGTGTGTGTGTGCCTTTAGTGCTTGTGGTTTAAGAGCCACTCAAAGTTAAGTGGTGCTGCATGAAGGGCCTGTGAGGCGACAGAGACCAGCACACACATGCCATGCAGCTGGTCCTCCTCCAGCCAGCTGTCTGAGAGATATACAAAGAGAATAGGAACATATAAGTGTCAGAGGCAAAGAGATGGACATACAAGTGTGTGTTGGATAGAAGCAGAGGCAGGAAGGGCTTTTGGAAATGCCAACCCACACATCTGTCTAGGGCAATGAAATGTTGGAGGCTTTTGAGTTAATTAAACAGGATTAGGTAAAAAGGGAGCTGGCTGCTTATGTATTTATTTTATTTTTACCTTTCTTTGTTAGTCTCAAACCTACCTCATATCTCATTTTCTATGCTCATCTTAAATACTTTGTACATCAGAGTTAGTTTGAGTTGCTGGATACTATGAAAATCTTTCTTTTAAAAAGGCACTGTTCCTCCTCCAGGTGCTTTCCTTTGTCCCTTTTTTCTCTCAGTGATTTGTTATCTGTAATCATATCTGACTATATTTTGAGGTAGAGACTTTACAGATGATAATAAAGGCTGTTCAGAACCATGTTTGGGAATACTAATCAACTATAAAATCCACTCTGAAACACACACATACACACACACACACACAGCCTGCAGCTAATCAGCTTAACAAAAAGAAAAAAACAGATTGGAGGAACCTTTTGTGTGGAGCACATTATAATGCTGTGGAACGATATCAGCAGAGGGAATGTGAAATGTCCTTTTTACAACGATATGATTCTAGTTAGACGAGACTTCTGGGTCCTAAACTGATAACTTTGTAGTTAATATTTATTTTTCAAAAGGCTTGGCTTCTTGTTGTTCCATAGTTTATCAGCACACAGAGAGGGATTAAGAAGATGAGTTTTAAACCCTTTATCCTACAAACACGTGCATATGCTCATACACATTGTAAAGACGTGAGGGAATGGTGAATCCACTGAAAACTGTCATTTCTGGGAAGAGAGTTGAGCTTTCATGCTGACAAAATCATGTCCAATAAAGGAATCCCCCATACATTTGATCAAATCCAGCAAACATATTCTGGTATATTTGAGATTTATAACCTAATGATTTGTGTTTCAGGTTGAATACTTGATCCTGATTGTTTAGTGACGGCATTCTGGGGCCTATTATTTCTGTTTCACAGACTGCTGCAGTGACTAACCATGTCTTCAGTTTCATTCCTGATCAGACTCCAGAGGTCTTCGTCAATCTGCATAAAAAGTCAAATGAATTCATCCTGTTTAAGCCTGTTTATCATTGCAAATTGCAAAAGGAAATTAGAAAAGGAAACGAGTAATGCTCAAGACACCAAGAGCTATGATAGAGAAATCAACAAAGATCTACATTAACTCAACACCAATCTGTGGCAGTGTCTAAACACTGGGGATGTAAAGACAAAGCAACAAACTGACAGACACAGGGCAGGAAACCTGAATCAGCTGCTGATGTCACTTATGCAGTCATTTTAAAAGTGTTGTATGTCCCTATCAGTAGATATGTTCCATTTAATACCGATCATCTTGGCTAAGTAAGAGTTTATCATTGTTGTTACAGTCAAATCAAACAATATGCCTAGCTGTTTTTTTGCAGAAGAAATACAAACATTTTAATCTTTTTTTTTTCATTCACACAAGCAGTTTAAAGCCTGTTTAAATTGACCAGATTAGATATTTAGCAGAGGCAAAAACAACAACAAAGTGGAGTATGTTACCTCCTGAATACAAAGTAAGAAAGTGTATCCAAGCACACATGTCCTTGCATGTAGAAACATGCAGATGCACATTTGTGTATGGATATGGATACATCATGGACCTGTTCGTTCAGCAGAGTAGAAACACATGCTATGTTGGTTTCATATCGGCGTGCGCCTTAAGCTGTGTGGTGGCTTTCTAAATGCAGCCAGCAGAAGTAGGCCAGGCTCTCAGGCTACAGTTTGTCGATGAGGTCGATATCTGTGCCGGGGCAAAACACCCCATGCACACCAACTCCCCCGTGTTGGACCATTAGGATCCACCAGCAGGGTGAGGAATAGATTAGGCTGCGGCAATGTGGGTCATAAAACCATCTTCAGCTCAGCGCAGCAGGGGCCAGTCATCAATACAGACAAACGCTCACATGCACACAGGGGCAAACAATGCAAAATTGACACATCTGGATGCACACATGCACAATATACTCTCGCAGTCCATAAATTACGCAGCCTGAAGCTTTGTTTTAGTGCAGCAGAGCAACATGGTGTTAAACAGGCTCTGTAGTGGTGTCAATCAGTGGAGCATGGTCATCGCTAATTAGCTTTAAATAATTACTGCTAGCAAACCGAATGAAAGGAAAGGCAACATAAACTCGTTGGTGGCCAAAACAAATCCAGTTCAGTCTGTATTACATTATCCTGGAAGGTTTGTTAAGATACAAATGTTGAATGCATTAAATCATTACTTGAAGATACAGTCAGTAGCTTTTTCCTAAAAAAATAAAAATAAAGACTTAAAAGGTAATGTTGCTCAGTTGTCACTCATGGGCCTCCATGTGTGGCGACTGTATGTGCAGATAATCTGTCCTCTGCCTGTATTTGGATGTTTGTGGGCTTGGAGCTGGTGTGTTTCCCACAGCCGATGACAGCATGCATTTGAGTTTAGGAGTGGATTCAATTCAGTGATTGGATGCAATTCAAATTGGCGAACGTGACTTCCAGGATGTAGCTGCAAAGAAGAGAAAGTATAATTATAGGTTTAGCTCATTTTAAAACGAGGCTGAACCTTCTGTTAGCATTCACCTGCAGAAGTTGAGTTTGTCTGTTTTCTCTTTGACAGGCAGGTGCCAAACGGTTAGCTTGTGCTAGCCTGGGGTAGCTTGCAGTAAAGGTACGATAAGGAAAAGAGACACTATAAGTCCTGCAATGACTGTGTGTGCTTTTGGGGGGAGATGAGCTCAGGAGGAGGGGTCCAGTTTGAATGTTGTGTTTACAAGCTGCAACAAAAAATGCTACTGACTCCACCTTGTTTTAATTGTCTTCAGTTTATTGTTGGGAAGCCATTGTTTATTTATGAAAGAGTCCAGAAGGAAACGTGCACCAATCAAGACTACTTAATTAACCAAGCTACTTTCAACAACTTCCCTGCACATTTATTTCTTAGAGCCATAAATAAGTACGACTAATGCACTTGCTGGGTATACTTCACTTTGGTCATGATGAAAAAAAGGGATGGGTGTTGCTGGTCAATGGGCTTCATTTAGTGTACCATTTTAGTAGCAAAGTAAAGTATAAATAAAGATAGGCTTTATTAGCAGTACATACATTTGGAACAACTGCAAGCTACTGAAAAGATCTAATTACACATGTAAGTTAAAGTATTTTGATTACATCATCCAACCAATAATCCAACATGTTTGATTTCAGAAAGACAGACTAAAGCATCAGATGGTCAAGTTTGTGAAGATGTGACCAAAGGACTTTTTTAAGAAGGGTTCCAAGGATTGTATAATTTATTAAATTTGTAGTTGGTTAATATTGTAGGGTTAGAATTTGGACTATCAAGCAGTATAACAGATTGAAACCTGACTTGATGAATGAGGCAAAATGTAATCCTTGCATTTTCAACACTGGCTCTTGTTAACGTGTTAAAGATACGTATATCAATCATTAAGCTAAATGTGGAGGTTTTAAAACCCTGATGATCAAACAAGGCTGATCTCTGTGTACAATCAGGTCCCATGTGTTTTGTAGCAGAATGGATGTCTTTTCTGTACTTGATTCAAACATGTTTTTCTCAGTCTGCTGGACTAGCTCTTCTTTGCCCCTCTTGATCCCACTTCACATTTTTCTGCGCATCAGAAGACGGGCCAAGCTCAGGGGTCAGGAAACAAGCCTCCATTTAAACTGAAAGAATCAATGTGTCAAACACTGAGCTACAAATGAGAAATGGCCTCTAAAACGGTTCACTTAGCAAAGCTGTACAGCAACTGACATACAGTTTTTTTTCTTTCACTGTACTTACAGCCACATCAGCTGCTGCAGATGTCTGCTGGCATGAAGTGAACATGTCAGTAACTTTGCAGTTAGTCAGTAAGGTTTACAGCTCCTTTTGAAACACATTTATTACAGAAGTAAAAGTAATTTATCACAGTTAATGTAACATAGAACATACCCTGTCGTGAAAAACATTTGGTTGGTTACTTGGTAACATCATGGTTTAACTTCCCCCTAAAACACATCCAAGAGACTGGCCGATGCACACTTCGTGACCTTTAAACCAGTGGTTCTCAACTGGTATGGTCTCATGACCCAACACCAACTCTTTGAGGGCCTGTGTCCACTGTTTAATGTGCTTGCAGCTCCCATTTTCTAAACAAAATGAATGTAGTTCAGCGTCTTCAGGATTCAGCGTCATAAATGTCAAAACGACCTCAGCAGCAGCATTAAATTAAAAACATCCGGAATCCAAACTAACTACATAAAAACAGTAAGATAAGAAACTGTAATTTAAAGCTGTTTTATGTCGCTGCGCTCACAGCGCTCGCAATAGAAAATATGCCAGGACATGACTCCTTTAAATGTTTTCTTAGTGATATTTCCTTGAATTAAAGCTAATATTAAGCACAGATAGCTATTTAAAACCCCTACAGACATTACAGAGGGAAGAAGAAATTATCTTTCGTAACCTCGCAACATTCTGGGGATTACGGGCGCTGTCAGGAAAAACAAATATTGGCAACATTTACTAAACCAAAACTTCAAGATGTTCAATCTCCCACCATTCACTGTCCCTTGTGACTTCAAATAGTGTTCTTGTGTGACTCCCCTTCATCACTAGACAGGACGCTGTGACACCCATGTCATGTGAGATATTCCTGCAGGCTTTGTGTTGGTAGTTGGCGTCTGGCTGCAGGTCCTCTTGATCTTTGGCAAGCTCTCTTAATTCTTTATATGGATCACCGAGGTTTAATTTGATAAGTAAAAAGCATTTGCATGGCAAAGTCCCAAATTGATACATTATTCAAACTAATGAATCAAATCACTATTTCAGGATGACTTCCAGTTCAAAATGGTTTGACTTAACAATGAAGAGTTTTTTTTTATTCAGTAAAGAGTCATTGTAAAATGTCAAATATAGGAAGTAGGACAGCAACATTTGGAAACCTATCCACTGTTAACATAATATACTGTGACCCTTGTGTTATATTTCACTCAGCCTCCCATTTTCCCTTAAAAAGAAGTCAGGTTTCCTCTCAGCTGTTCAATTTTTCTGCACCTGCTCCCGCCTGCCTGCAGACAAATGTGCAGTCTGGCACTGAGCTACAGAGACATAACGAATCAGAATAAACTACAAGACAGCGTGCTGATCTGCGACAAAAACTTTCTACAGTGATTCTTGTTTTCCTTTGGGTCCAACAGAAGCTGACACCTCTATGGTAGACAACACAAATAAATCCTCTGTGATTTCCTTACATTGCACATAGCAGTCAAATAAATGAATAAAAGAAAAGTTTAAAGGGTGGTGAAAAGAAAAGGTTTCCTAAAGAGGTAGAGATTTACTCTTCATGTTATTCACTGTCCTGAGTAAATAGGGATCCTGGTTTCTCCACAGACATCAACAGCCTAAAACAGAACATATGTTAAATAAATATTGTTTATAATTTGAAGGTTCTCTAAATGTAAGGATTGTCCCCAACCAAAGATGATTCATAGTTGTAGCTTCAAGCCAGTGGTTTCTTTGTCCTCTGTCAGGTCACGCCCTCTGCACAGAAGGTCTCAAAATGTACAGCAGCTGAAATGTCCCTCAGGAAATCTCTTCTGGTTGTTTCTTCACTCTGACCTCTCAGTGACAAAAAGGCAAATGAAAAGTTTCACTAATGGTGTAACATTAATCCAGAATGGTTCTTTTTCGTTTACTGTATTCAATTAAATTAATTTATAACTAATTTAAATTATCAGGAAAATAGTGTTACCCCTGGATCATTCTTACAGAGTCCGAAATGACAAAGTACAGCTCCCACTATGACAGTTTATTTTTGTTAGACCAGCCGACCAATGAAAACCCTTCACAGCTTGGACTCTTTTCAATCACTGATGGTTAAGACGACTATTTAAAGTCTGCCACAGTAAAGGTTGCTTCCCCATGTTTGTCATTGTCATAATGAATAATCCAGATCAGAATCTTAGATGAAATGTTGCCCGTCAGTTAAAAGAATAATTGTTTTTTTACAACAACAAATCCACAAATATTGTACTCCAAAAGAAGGTAAAGAGGAGAGGTATGCGTAGATTCACTGCCAGTCATGATGCTGCTCATCTAATTTGTAAATGAGCCTTTAGGCTATGAAAGATACGACACTTTATTTCCTCCTCACATCAAGCTGCTGGAAGGCAGGAAACATCCAGACATGCGGGTTATTAAAAACATGTCGTACCTTTAATATCTTATCAGCTTAGCGATTGTTTTTAAATCGAGTACACACAGATATCAGTTCATAACATTGACTGAGAGAAAGAGAGAGAAAATCTGAAACAACAGAGGCCTATTAAGACATTTAATCACTCAGCGTGAGAGATGTTAGCGTAGCCTTCCAACAGTTTCCTGCCGGGACAAATGATCCTCAGCATTCAAGTGAGTTGTTTCAGAATTATGATGTACAGGAAGGTCTTTTTGGACCGCTTATTCTATTTATTCTGATTAACAGCGGCTAATACACAGATGGGTGCTAGTTATGACTTGATGTCATGCCCATACCATGCAGGCTCTCATAAACCAAGCAGACCGATCTGTATTGGATGAGGTTTCTATGTCCTCTGTCAGGTCATGCCCTCTGCACAGAAGGTCTCAAAATGTACGGCAGCTGAAATGTCCCTCAGGAAATCTCTTCTGGTTGTTTCTGCACTCTGACCACTCGGTAACAAAAAGGCAAATGAAAAGTTTCATTAATGGTGTCATCACCACCTTTAAACTGGACCAGATCCATCCTCTGTAATCCTTCTGTAACAGAAGTGTAGCTAATCCTGCTCCCCCCCCCAATCAACCACTAATAATAGATCCAATTTAAATGGTGAAATAGTTGCCGGACGTTTGTTCAGGATGAATAACAGAGGGACGTGTAGGAGGCCTAATGCAAAAAATAATGAATCAGCCACATTTAGGAAATTGGCCTTTACACAGAAAATTGTTTCTCAACATTCAGTCATGATCTAAATCACCAGCAATGGGAAGTGAAATTAAAGGAATGAGATATAATAAATCATAAATAAAGTAGAAATTATTAAATAAGCTTTGAAATCAATAAAGAACATAACTATTTAACCCTGGCAGTGCAGCTGAGAGGAACAGGGTGGATGTCTTTGCAGAGCAACTTGTTGACATGTGAAGGGGGGCGGTGATCAGCTGCTGTCAGAGGGTCATTGTTGTGTTGAGAACGTGGTGGGCTTAGGTCAGCTCACAACAAGGCCCCATGTGTAAGATATCAGAAAACCTTTCACCTGTGTTTTGGTACTGAAGGCTTCTTGGTTTGGAGCTTAAATGACAGATTGGTTGTGTGTAACAAAAGTTTCATGTTCTGCAAAGTATCAAGGAAACACAAAGGTGGAATTCTGTCTCCTTAAGGTGCATGGCATTAATTCTTGATTTGAAGGTGCCTTTATTAGTTAGTATCTACATTGTTGTTTCAAAAAGGAATAACTTTATCTTTTTAAAAAACACTATGTCACACTATGCATAGATATTGGATTCAATCATGGCGTGCCTGCTATCCAATTTAATCCCTTAGCAGAATAAAATACAGTATGTTGCACTTCAAGAGATTATGAATAAAATAAGCAAACATTCAGGCAGTTTGAGGCAGGCAGGCATATCTGAGGCTAATTTCAGGCTACATTTAAAATGAGAGATTTCCTGCGACTCTCGCCTGGATTCTGCACGGCTAGGTTAGTTGTAAAGTGAAGCAGCGTAGCTCTAATCCCCCTTTACAAGAAGGCAAGCACAGGTGTCTCATTAAAAAACACTGTCAGGAGCTCTTTGGGCCAATTACTTCAAATGTTCACAGTACACGGTCTCATATTCTCATAATAAGAAATCAAAGTGACATGTTCACACATTGATTTTCTTCAACATCACAGCGCTTTCTAGACGAAAAGATGCTTTTTTTTTTCTCCCTCCACAGATTAATGCTGAATTAAGCATTTCAGGAGATGTCATGATTAAATTGAAATGTCTGAAAGAGACATTTAGAATTCCCACAGGGCATGAAAGGCAGCATCAAACTGACTTTATGTTCTATATGTTTGGTGTTTGTGCTAGCCTGGTTTTTGTACGCCTAAATGAGTCGTTTTTTCTCTGCCTTCCCCAGCAGCATGTTCTCTTTCTATCTGTTTAACTTGAGAAATGAGGTGACATCTGCTGTGAGGCAGCTCTGGCTTGTTTCTTTGTTGACTGACTGGGTCTTAGCGTTTAGCTCAGTCCCCCTCTTTTATTCATGCAGCTGTGGATACAAGCCAAATGCCTGAAATGACACAATAGTTCATGCAGTTTAAATAGTTGTTTTTTTATAATATTTCTTTAAGCAGAATACAAACTGAATAATATGTATAAACTACACAAGTGCACTTAGTAGAACCAGATCAGGTTTGTCTGGAGGCATAAAGGTAGCTCCCCTCCTACCTCCATCTCCCCCTCCCAAATAATAGGTTGTTAAATTTCACTTAATTGTCCCTCCCAGCTCTGTTACAGTCAAGATGGCTGCAAAGAGAAATAGAATAGGGATGTGATTGTTTTGTGTATGATGCCTTACTTGAGTAGATCATAATGGGTAAGTAAATGAAGTATGGAGTTATTTTTAAAAGGGGATCGAACTCTCCAAGGATATCAGTTCTTTGAGTCATAAGAAATGCTAAAATATGGCCTGAAACAGTCGGCTTGTTTTTAGTCCAGTCATTTGCAACAAATGCTATTTGCAACTTGAGTAAAGGCCTTCAGTGTTGGCTCATTGCCCTGACATGTTGACCAAAAGGTTGCCCCATGTATCAGTACATTAAGTGTTGAGTTAATTGACAAAGGCATTTCAGCAGCTGGCTGACATTTCAGGGTGTTTAAATGACCATTGGTGTGATGTTTAATTGAATAAATGCAAACCAGATTTGTCTTACCTTGGCATGCAAACCTAGAAGAAATGCCAGCAAAAGTATTGCCAACACTTTGTGATGTGACCGCCACTAAAATTGACCCCAGCACGATAAGATTGTTGACAGGTTTCCAAAACTGGAGAACTTATTGATCGTTTGCTGCCTCCAGTGGCTTATTAACAGGACTGAGAAGTCAGTGGTTAATGGATTAAACAGGCAGTAAAATATGTTTTTTTATGTTTTTAACCACCAAAACCATTAGAGCTTCCTGGGCATACAGGTATAAGCACAGCAAAATATACGGCCCTTGCAGACAAACTTTTCACGTGTTCACCAGGGTGAAAGTTCACACAATTTCATATACCAAAGTCTGGAACACAAAACTCTTCTTTGAAACACGCAGGCTCAATATTTATTTTCAGTGTATTTAGTCCCAGATTGTTTTAGGAGCACACCTCTGTAGACCTCATGTGTGCCTCAGTGATTGATTTCAAAGTGAATAAAAGACACATCAATTAAAAAGTCAAATATGCAACTATAATGTCCAAAACAGCTGGACGTACATTCATCTGAAGATTTCACATATCCAATAAGTTTGCCATCTGCTATCAGTGTGAGTGGGTAGATGTGACCTGCGGTGTAAAAGCACTTTGAGTAGTCAGAAGAATAGAAAAGAACTACACAAGTTCATGTCTGTCATTTTGTTCAGCAAGATACCTACAGTACCTGTTTCTTTCCCGGGAGCCACCTTGAATTGGATCTTCATCTCGAGCTGGGAGGGACAATTAAGTGAAATTTAACAACCTTTTTATTTTGGACCGGGAGAGGGAGGAAGCTGTTCCCCACCTTCGAACAAAACAGCTCTTTGGTCGGACTCTTTAGTGGGGACTAAAGAGTCCGACCAAAGAGCTGTTTTGTTCTATAGGTCTGAAGACAAATTACTTTTACTGTTGTTTCTTTGTTGCAGTGACATATTGTACATTTATTGAGAGTGTGTGTGTGTGTGTGTGTGTGTGTGTGTGTGTGTGTGTGTGTGTGTGTGTGTGTGTGTGTGTGTGTGTGTGTGTGTGTGTGTGTGTGTGTGTGTGTGTGTGTGTGTGTGTGTGTGTGTGTGTGTGTGTGTGTGTGTGTGTGTGTGTGTGTGTGTGTGTGTGTGTGTGTGTGTGTGTGTGTGTGTGTGTGTGTGTGTGTGTGTGTGTGTGTGTGTGTGTGTCTTCTGTGCAGCGTGTCTGCTTGTTTGTACTGTGCTTTATTTTTAGCAGACTTGGTCTCTTAATTGGCTGTGATCATCCTGCAGTGAGTCACAGGATGACATGTGTCCTGCTGAGTCACATCTCTGGACCCAGACTCTAACCTTTTTTCTAAAGGGCATCACTGACTATTGCACAGCTATAATGATGAACTCAGTCTTTATGGTTGTTCTTGCAAGTTTTTCTGAGTTGTTCCGAAAGTTTCTTTTTGTAAAGATATAACTCCCCTAGATCTGTGCAGCCCAGAATTTACAGACATTATAAACATGGATGTTCAATCCACAAAACTGAAAGACCAAACAGAGTAATTCATTCAACAGCAGGTTTTACCATTGGCAACATGTGCATGTGCATATTAGTGTGATTATGGTCCATTAATATTCATGTTTACCCTTTGCTTAGCAAGATGCTTGAGAGGACATTACCTCCGCTTGACGTCATAAGATATAAACACCTTTGTTTGAATTTTGCCCTCGCTGACTCTCTGACATACACTCAGCTCAACTCATTAGTTTGGCTGATATCAGTCCACTACTAATAAATCATATAGCTACATGTGTTGTAAGTATATATTACATGTTGTTACAAAAAAACTTTTTTAACAGAACCCACAATGCAAAAATCAATGCTTGGGATGTTTGTCATCATTTTGCTTGTCCGTTTTTTATAAGTCTCTCAGCACTGCAGCTCGTATATCACAGTGAAGATAGGGAATCTGTTGACAGTATATAAAAATGTAAAAAAAAAAAAAAAAAAAGATTCAGAAATGAGTTCAAACCTGGTTCCCAATCCTCGTAGAAATGATTTATTGTATAAATGCAAGAGTCCCTCTATCGACCTGATATTGGTGATCAATTATTTTTTCCACGTAACTCAGTATCAAAAATTAGTTTCTTTCTGGCTGTGAACTACAATGCACATCACCATTAATTGGACACAAGAAATGTGTTCAATTAATGGAGCTGAATTAGATTTCACTGAAGTTTGTTGCAGGAAAGTTTATAAAATCCTTTAAATACTCAGTTTAACTAGTATTCAGACTAATAGGTCATATTTTGTAATAATGGAGAAGAAGTCTTATTGAATGTTTCAACAAGAATTCTGATGTCATGCAGGTGACACCCTGTCAGTCAAGAGCTTACCGTTTTGAATCAACAGATTTTTTATTCCAATCAGAGATGTTTACATGTCACAGCAGGGATAGCATAGATGCAAGCATAAATGAGGATTCAGTGATTCAGGTGCATTTGTAAGTCATGACAGCGTAACGGTGAGCAAGAAAAAAAGGAATACAGGACCTTGAAACTAAAGGAGCTGAATGAAATTCAGCCATCCTTACGTTTATCACTTATCCACTTTTATCAGGTTTCTTTTACTATTACATGTTAAAATCACTGCCATGAAAATGCTCTCAATTTCTGTTAAAATGTTTAGCACCATTGTGGTTTTGTTATATGATGTTTAAATTTACTAGAACTTAATTGAATCTGTATCTTCATAGATTTCAGTACCAGGAGTCCAGCTTTTAAACACATTGCCTATTTAGAACTACCAATTTGGTAAAAGATGTCTCCAATTTTTTGATAATTCGTTTGAGTGTTAATTGGACCTTATTCTTTAAAAGGAGTTGAGCTGTAAATGAATCTTTTCCCATTTTGATTGGATGATGACATCTTAAACATGATGAAACCACCCGACATAGTGCAAGCTTTTCAAAAGAACCACTCAATACTGTCTAGGAGATCGGCTTCATCACTGATTCACAATGAACTATTCCTTCAAAATCTTAGATATTATGATTCATGTTGAGGTTGATGTATGTGAAAGGAGTCAGAAAGTTTCCTTCAGATCCTTCAGTTTGCTGCGTGTTCAGACACAGAAAACCCTGGAGAGCGGCTCGTATTCTCGTATTTTTATGAGCAAAGTAATCCAAATATCTCCATTTTATTAAATTTCAGAATTCATATTAAGGTTAAGGCATTTTATCCTTTCGCATCTATATGGTGCTCTCTCACAAACACATGTATATTCATAAATCTTCTTTGAAAAAAGCTGTTTTTACAAAGCAATCTGAATAATCAAATGCTTCAAAGAGCTTTTAATTGGGGTTTGGTTAACATGCCTGTCAAACACCCTTAAATAACTGGATAGATTAGAAGGTGAGTCATCATACTTATTAAGGTATTGTCAACAATTAACAGAGTTTAACTAGTATATTGTGTTTTCTGTGTGTTTGTATTGAAATGAATGTTCTTTTAGCCTGAATTTAATGTGGAAATCTTTATTCATCATTGTTGTTTGTTGGCATAGTGGGTCTACATAAATGAGCACAGCAGAGGTCTTTGCTGTTCCGCACCTCCTGTGCTGTGGCTTAGTGGTAGAGTCGGTCGTCTCTCAACTGGAAGGTCGGGGGTTTGATACCCTGCTCCTGCAGCCACATGTCCGATGTGTCCTTGGGGAAAAAAACACTTAACCCAAGTTTCTCCTTCTGCTTTGTTGGCGGTGTATGAATGTGTGTGATCGGATTGGTTACTTCTGATGGTCACTTTACAAAGCAACTTCTTTTACCAATTTCAAGCAACCTTTATGTCCCTACCAGCTAATTTTACCAACGGACTGAAATGAATGGCTTCCAATGTTGTACACTCACACCCATTCAAACTAAGCGTGTGTCAACCTGCATCAGAGTCTTTAACATCCACTCAACCAGATCTGTAAAGTCACACTGACACACTTATTGAAATCAAGTCATTTCTGTAAAATCAGATCAAGTGGTACTTAACAGTTTGTGCAGCCTGACTCCGTTTCAGCGACTGAAAATGTTATTCTGGTTTTCTAAATTTGTGATCTGCTGCTGGCTGGTTCAGCGGTATCAAGCCCAGATGGGACCGCTCCTCGCTGTCTCTCTTCAGGCCCATTAGTGTCATACTCTGGGTTTTCAGCTCTTGCCAGCACCCATCTGTTTCTACATCCCCTGTCCACCCACCTCTTTTTAGACATGTCACTGCCAGGGGTGGGTGTGGAGGAGGAAAGGAGCTCACAGAGACAGCTGACAACAGAATGCAACAGACCTTGTGTGAGTGTGTGTGCATGTATATGCACTTGTGTGTGTGTGTGTTTGTGTTTGTATGTGCACACTCCTTCGGTAAAGACCTGCCTGGCATCACTCTCACCGCTGAGGCAAATGTTCGAGAGATGATGTTTTGTGCTAGAGTGGGTACGGAGGCTGAGCTCAAACTGGAATTTCTCCAAGTTGAATGTGATTTGATATGCTAGCGGTTCAGGGCTTTAGTTATTTATTAGTATTTTAAATGTAATGCATTATGCACTTTACCTTGAGCTAAGAAAATTATTATTCTTGGCCTACATCTCATTACATCACAGTCCAATGCAACAGAGCCCAAAGCTGACTAAACTCCTGAAGGAGCCCACTTGTATGAGTAATGTTTTAATGCTTTTACTACTCACAGGGCAGCTGGAATGATAAGAAGAAATGAAGTGGAAGAGAGGGGGCATGACTTGTAACAGAGATGTCTGGACAAATTTAAACAAAGGATACTGCACTTACAGGATCAGCTGATAATATTATGAAGATATTTTTTAATTATGAAATAAATAGAACCGACCACTAATCCCCAATAAATCCTAAAATGATACTTGCCAAGATCAATATTGATTCTGTCAATGTATATCTTTTGTTAAAGTTTTTTTTTGGGCCATTTTTTTGCGCAATTGGAACCCACTGCAGCCTCTGTGCATTAGGCAGACGTCATAACTCCTAGAATATACATTGCCCTGTTTGTCTTTATTTGTCTCTGTCTTGCTGACTCCCCTCTATTGAAGTTTCTCTGCAGCAAATGGTTATTCACCATGAGTCTGGTTCTGCTCGAGCTTTCTGCCTGTTAAAAGGATGTTTTCTGCCACTGTTGCCAAATGTAACCAACTGTAGCGAAGTATTTTGCTCATGTTGGATTTATGTTGTGTCTCTGTAAATAATATTATAAGAGTACAGAGTAATATTCTCGACTCAGAGCTCTCATCCAAACAACCAAGGTCATCTTTTCTGAAGTCAAATTCAGATCTCTAAAAAGTTATCAATTCATTCATTTCATCCTGTCTAGACTATTGCAATTCCCTGTATACCGACATCTCTCGACTTCAGTTCATCCAAAACTCAGAAGCCAGACGACTAACCAACACTAAGAGATGAGACCATTTCCCCCAATTCTCAAATCTCTTCACTGGCTACCGGTTAGGTATACGATTGATTTTTAAACTAATTACTTTTAAAGCACTTCACATACTTTCCCCTCTCCTACATCACAGATTAACTAATTCCCTATGTGCCTAGCCACTGCTTGCGTTCCTCAGGTACAGTAGAAGCCTCCTCAAAGTTCCCACAGCCCGCCTTGTCACTGAAGATGACGGGGCATTTTCTGTAAGAGCCACACAGGTCTCGAACTCCCTACCAGAGGAACTGAGGCTAAATCAGTGCCGTCTTTTGAATCACTCCTAAAAACCTACTTTAACAGAAAGCCTATTTTATAGTATTTTAATAACTAGCTTGTTTTATGTAACCTGACTGTACTTTATCTTGCTCTCTGAGCAGCTCTGGTCCTACGCTCAACATTTTACTAGGTTTTCTATTTTACTCTGATTGTCTGCCTTGTTTTATTTTGTGGTGTAAAGCTTTTGGAACTGTGTTTATAGGTTCTATAGACATACATGTATTAGTATCACTGATATTACTGAGAATACAATCTAGACCTGCTCTATTTGTAAAGTGTGTTGAGGGAACATTTGTTATGAGTTGGTGATGTACAAATAAAAATTGGCAGATGATGGTATACCTTTCTAACTGAAGAAAGATAAAAAACATTAAAATACTGAATAATAATTTCTTTCAGTGGGGGGAATACTGAGAGAGGCTGCTGGCTGAGCTGCTGATAATACTCAAAACTAGACTTAAACCTTTCAAATGGCTTTAAAAAAGGACCAGGATGTGAAAGTGAAGGTTAGGTGAAAATCACAATAAATAATAAGTGCAAGTATATAATAAGTAATTTCTTGGCTTTTTTAAGTGTCAGATATGCATATGTCAGATATGTTGTTTCTCTTTCTGCTGAGGGGATAGATATTTAAATTGATCAATATTAATATTTGTCAGAAGTTTTTTTTATAGTGATCCATATAAATGTAATTGCTGTCCCTTTTGAGATGATGTGATTGCCCAACCCCATTCAAGAGGATGTTGCTTCAGTTAAACTTTCAAGCTTGCTGTTTCCTGAGTTCTGTGGACTATTTTATTCTAGAATTGTGCTTCTATACTTAAAGTAACCTGATGTTATCCTCTACTGATTTTCAATTCAACGACTTTTAGGGAAGAAACCTGCTGTACAGCCAGCCTAATAGAACGCTGTGTGAGAAACTTGATTTGTAAAGAAGTTGAAAAGGGCTGATGCATGCCTTCAAATGGAATAGTGTACAGGTGATTGACTGCCGCTGATATGGAGGCGTAGACAGATGTTTAAAGGGATGATGACGAACAGGAAATGTCATTTCGATTGTACGTCCAGGAGAAACAGTCAGAGGCAGAGTGATGGAGGGAAATGGATTGAGGTGGCAACTGTGTTTAGATTGGTAGTGTATGTGTGTATGTGTGTGTGTGTGTGTGTGTGTGTGTGTGTGTGTGTGTGGATGTGCTGTGGCCGCTGGAGTTAATTTTCTGCATAGATGAGCACTGAAAGCATGAAAAACAGCTGCGGATGGCGCTGCGCTCATAAGACAGGGCTTCACTGCAGGATGCTGGGGGGGGGGGGGGGGGGCTTGTCTGACAGGATCTGTATGCCCTGAGGTGGTTACTGCAGTGCTGCGATCTCAGAGGCCTTTGAATCCCCAGAACAATGTCATGGAGTGTGCAAAGGTAGATGTCAAAGAGGGCCAGAGAAAGGATCTGACAGGATTTTTCCTTTTTATGAAAATTCTGTGACAATAGATCTCAGATCAGTTAATAAAATTTCATATTCTGCTTCATGTGTGTCCAATGTTTAATGGTGGTTACACTGCACCTCATCAAGAGAATTCAATGTGCAAATGGGGATGGGGTTCATCAAAGCTGGAATGATACAATATTATTATGATCCTTCAGTCATCAAACTTATAAGAGTTTTGTTTATTTTGGACAATTCTTAGTTTTATAACTATTACCTTTGTTAAAGTTTAAATTAGGTCCTGGGAGGAGTTCTCTGTCTGCGTTACCTTAAAGAAAAAAGTTGGACAAGCAGCACCAGCAGTACCTTTTGTTTTGTTAGCTTATACCAGGTGATAACACACTACGTGATAGTCTGTGCACGAAAAATAACTCAACATGTCCACAGATGGAACTAGCACGATACTATCGGTGTGATTGATTTAATTACACAAAAAGAGGACCACATTGCTAATAAACACAAAAGTTACAGCTTAAATGTTACTGCTGATGCATGAAGCAGCCATGGTGGATTTTAACTGGGGCTACTGAAGGTTCTCAGAGTTTCAAAGTTGTGAATTCTGACTTCAGGGGGGTAATTTCTGATGATGTATTAGACCGAAAACTTGGAATTTCCAACTTCCGAGATCAAATGCGATACACCATTACTTCTTTCATCTCACTGCGATCTCTTTTCTTGCAACTTATTGGGACCGTCAAGCACACAGACGACATTGCAATTTAATCCTACCTTATACTCTATGTTGCATAAAGAACGTTAAGCAGCCTTTGCAGTCACTGTGAGATTTGATATTACAGTTAAATAACTCTATTTGTATTTGATAATAGGTAAGATAGGTATGATAATAGGTTGATACTTGGCTTTATTTTTACAATACTGCCACACATTTCTATTCTGAATCAGTTTCCCCACTGCTTATGTTACAATTTTTAAAAAATAGTGAGATGAATTCATGTTTTCAAATTCCTTGTGCCATGGAATATATAATCATGGTAAAGTACTATTTTTGTTATCCAGTCCAGATTTTTCACTCTGTGTGCATTTCAGTCATCCAACAGGTTGTTATCTGAATGCAGGACATGAACAGAGTTGATATTTGCCAACCAAGCACTGAACTTTTCTCTTCCCACCAGAGTAAACCCAGCTCAGCACAGCAGTGGGGTTTGACGACAACATTTCTCTTCCAAGGAGAAGTAGTCTCGCAGCCTTCAGGTGGATGCATGAGTACTTATGAATTGGCAGCAGTGAGCTCTCTGGTGAGCACTGCATTGTAAGTGGAAGTAGAAGGCTACGCACTGAAGGCTTAAATACAGAACATCTCCCTTTTGTTGGATGAATATTGAATTGAACAGCTTTGATTATGTGTGAGTAGCAACAAAATAAAGATCTGTGCCTGGACTCGCTCACAGGCTTTGCTCTTTTAACAGAAACAGGAAATAATTAGAGTTGAAGCTAGTTATGTAAATGTGTTATCTATGCATGTGCAATGTTTTTATTACATATATTTTGCACAACTTCAAATTTGAAAAGGTACCCTTCACACAGTTTGAAGAAAATATTACTCAAAACATTTACCATGACGTTAGGAAAAAAAGCTGTTCATCATAAAATAAAGATGGTTGAATAAGATTTAGTTGCTTCAGTTTCAGGGTCGGGGCGCTTTTGCATGAAAGCCGTGCCTCTAAAATGTTGGTGGTAAATAGAAAAACAGTTTTTTTTGGAAATATAAACTTAAAACAAGAAGCTGTGCTGTAGTTATTTGGGGCCCGGATCTGATTTCCGGTCAGGTAAATATTTCAATTCTGACTTTTCCTGTACAAGGATCGGCATCATAAAAAAACTGTTCCAGGTTCATATGAGTGTCTGCTCAGACTGCCTCCCTCAAACATGACAAATGAATGAAGACGTGACATAAACACATGACCTACCTTATGTGTGTATCCATCTTAAAAGACACACTTTTATTCAAACTATTTTAGGCTGAATTTTGGGCCCAATATGCCCCTCCCCCAATGTTCGGGGCGAGAACAGGAAATGAGACAGATGTTAATAAAAAAAAAAAAAAAAGATAATAAAAGTGTGTGTTACTGGCCGGGAGCTCTGTCAGTGTTGTTTTATTCCATGAAAGATAAAAGACTTAGACTCTAGAAGGAACAGCTCGGCCAGATACTTCAAATTACTCGAGGCTTTAACAGCTCCTAATATCGGGGCAGAGAAGCTAATTACTTCACATTGACAAATGGGTTTGAAGAACATCCAGACAAAATCTCAAGAGCTGTATTATAGCTCTGTATTGTGATGAACAATGATTGACTGAATGTAAAGCTGCCCAATTAACCCTAAAACTATGACCTTGTCTTCTTGTTGTCTCTGACACATATGCTCTATTGTTTGAGGCTCTCTGAAATGACTCAGCCCAGCCACGATGTTTGTATCTGATTTCTTCTTTTTAATCAAGCCACCACTTCAGTTTTTTCTTCTGGTGTTGTCTGTTGTACCCTTGTTAAATGAACACTGGTTTCAGTTTCTTTTAGAAAATTGTTGTTGTTGTCTTCAGTGTCTTCATATAGATAGTCGGAGGCCTACTTTGATGTTACAGGCTGATCTTTTTTATTGTTGCTGCTGCCTGATCATCGCAGGGTGGATGCAGGTGGGCAGCATTATTCATGACCACCTGTCCAACTCGGCTGTATATATTAATAGGCGGTGGCCTTTAAGTATCCCCTATGGACCTTGTACATCAACTCCAGCTCGCTCCTGAGCGTTGGTTATTTATTGGTGCTGACTGCAGAATTTTGTCTGCTCACACAGGCTACTGCTGATCCCATAAAAAAGGCTTCAAGGTGTTCATAAACTCATGTTAAATTAAAGCACTAAATGGCTCTTAACTTGCAAGGCGCATGGGGAACAAAGATCCCATTAAGGAGATCTAAAAACAGGCGCCTGTTCTCATTTGAAGCTTTTGGTTTCAGCGATGCAGCTGTAGCAGCTCTTCATTTTGCCCTGCCCGGATTGTTTGACAGAAAGTCAATCAAGAGACTTCGATGGGATTCCTGGAAGAAGATGATCAGTCTTTTTTTATTAACTATATGCTTTTGTAATGTTTGGCTATCCCTGTAGCGTCTTTATCCTTAGTTTTTAAGAGAACTCACCATGCCTCTTCTGGAACTACATCAGGACTATCTCTGCATCTCTTTACTTTAACTGAAAGGGGGAAAAAAGAAGACTGGTTTCAATCTATTGGTCCAGTGGAGGCATCCAGCATCCTGTCATTCATATTGATTGCGTCATGGCATAGCTGATTAGGATTCTGATATGCTACAGTAAATAACGCAGAGGAATTGCCTGCAACACAAGAATGATTTCATTTAAAAGATTGCATCAATATTACACTGAAAAACAAATAAGCTAATCTATTTATGAATGAATGATGATGTTGGTGTTCATGATGCTGCAGCGAAAAAATGCAAGAGCGCTTTGCAGCTTCACAGATTCTCTCTAAAGCAGATGTTTGGGAAAATTATGTTATGCTCGGGAAATATTTCACTTGTTTGTTTTGTTACTTTAGAGACTTTAGGAGAGAAGAGAGCGAGAAGTCTATTCTTTATTTGTACACCTTTGAATCCACTCACAGCTAGCAGCCGGCAAAGATCAAACCATCAGACTGTCAGTAGTAAAAGTAGATATCAGTAGTATCAGTAGATATTATGTACCCAATCCTTTTCTCTTCTTGAAAAACTTTAAGAAAGTCCATGACTGAGTTTGAAATCACACATTTCTCACTATATAGTGAACACGACATATGACAGTGAACACGACAGTGGTGTCTGAAAGCATAATCATACTCTTTATAGTGCATTCATTGTATCCCACGATGCATCGTGAAAAGTAGCGTCCAACCAATAATGGTCACTAATGGCAGTATATTCTGTGTTCATTGTGGTTCTAACCTTTTTGCAACAGAGAAACACATGAAGAGTTCATATTTGGAGGCATTTTACTCATTCTAGAAGCCGTTTTAATGAAGAGTGAAGGATTCTTAACGGCTTATCCTTATTATTATTTTTTTCCCAAATGATGATGACAGGCACGAGACCAGAGTCTTTAAGTATGTATAAATTAGTTTTTATGATGCGTAATGAAATATATTTCATTACACATCATAAATTCAATATTTTATTATTTTAAATTGTTCTGTGAAAATACACTCAGTATAAAATTAGTTTTCACTGAAATGCATGCAGTTATTTACTGTCATTATTGGTCCTTGGCCGGTGTTGAGCTGCATGTTTTAGTTATGCGACAGCAATGACGTCAATGACGGTATAACTCACTAACTCACTAGGGAGCAGGGGGTAGGGCATGAGTGTGTGATTTCAGACACAACCCATGTTTATTATTTTCATGTTATTATCTGTCATGGGATCCTGTTCACAAAAGGTTTTTGTGCATTTCATTCTGTGGAAACACACCTACTTTTAAACAAACCTCCTTAAAATGATGGACACAATAGAACTCCACAGGACTCTTTGGTTATTTCATCATTCACTGGCTTACAATATCAGGTCTGAGTAATTTTCTGTTCTGTTATTGGAGTGTCACATGATAGCACTGCTGTGCACTTCAAAGGTCACGTGGGACAAATGCTGCGTGTGTGTGCGTGTGTGTGTGTGTGTGCATATTAAAACACTGAGAAACAGAACTGTTACGTGTGTGTGTGTGTGTGTGTGTGTGTGTGTGTGTGTGTGTGTGTGTGTGTGTGTGTGTGTGTGTGTGTGTGTGTGTGTGTGTGTGTGTGTGTGTGTGTGTGTGTGTGTGTGTGTGTGTGTGTGTGTGTGTGTGTGTGTGTGTGTGTGTGTGTGTGTGTGTGTGTGTGTGTGTGTGTGTGTGTGTGTGTGTGTGTGTGTCATTCTATGTCAGACCCCCAGAGACCTCCTGTTGGTTCAGGTTGCTATTTGACGGGCATGTTGATGAAAGCCTGGAGCTGTTTGCTTCCTCGCTGTTCAGTGGGATAGATGGGACTCTCGGTCCCACACTTATTTGAAACTCTGAAAATCATATTTAAACAAACCCCCACCGTTTGCTATGTGGTAGTTAAAAACGTTTTCGATCAAAACATTGATTGAATGTCGGGGCACTTGAGGTCTAGTGGTTAGTTTGTGCGCCACATGTATGAAAGCTTTGGTCCTCAAAGCAGGTGGCCAGGGTTCGAATCCGACCTGTGGTTCTTTTCCCACGTCATGCCCCACTGAACTGAACATGCTTTGTCTTAATGTTCATGTGTTGGAAATTCAAATAATGTCAGATGTTTTGCTGAATGGATGTGCATTATGTATTCTATAACTGAGGGACAATGTGCAAATTTAACTCTTTCTTTTATCATTGGGGAATTAACTTTTTGTTGAAATACAATATCTGACCCCAAAATGATCATTACTAGCACTATCTGTAAGTTTAATACATGTCTGCAGGGGTTCTTTTACTTAACACCTGTTTTTTAGAAATGTTGTGCATGAATGGCAACAACACTGGTTAAAATGAAGCCACTCTTTTGACCAGTTCTGCATCCCCCCCTCATCTATTTTGCTGATAATAATCTGTGTCTCTCCTCTGAACCCCTTCCTGGAGAAGGCTTGTTGGTTCATTTGCATATACCTACAATCAGTAAGGCTTTCTTTTTGGTTCGCAGACTAGATGCAGGAAAAAAAAAAACAATTCCTGCACTCAGTGTGCGTGGAACTAATTTATTTGACACTAATGAAATACATGGTTCCTAATAAGATTCCACTCATATTATATTATTAATTAGAATGAAATCATTTCTCCTACCTGCTCTGAATTCATACGTAACAGAAAAGAATAAGGAGTTTGATTTCAGTCTGCAAACAGAAATTCAGAATAAGTTAAACTCATGTATAGTGATGAATAATGTAAGTGTTTACCTTAGTTGTTTTGCGATGGCTCTTCAGGCATCAAAAAGTTCTCATCCAGGTACACCAGTGGAAACTTTCCTGCCTCCACGGTCTTTTGATCTTCCCACACACAAACAAAGTCGCCTGAAAACAAAGGTAAACACACTCTTACATACAAACACAGTAAAACACACACAGGCAGCGCCTAATGAGACCGTCTTCAACACCATTCAGACATGCACCAGCTCCTGCCTAGGTGCTGTACTTCTACCTTTCCATAATTCATGTCCCTTTGCCTGCAGGACTGTCTATAAAGGAAATGAGTGTGGATGAAAAAGGCCTTCAAATAAAGAAACTGTGGGTACATTTGTGTGCAGTGAGGTGGCCTGCTGGTTAGAGAGGACACCCACTGACAGAATTGCTTGTTTGACCCCTAATATGTGTTTATGTTCAGCTGATAATGTATGTGTGCTGTCAGCGCAAAGTGTCCTTCAGCATCTGATTTTACCCTCCTCCTCCCTGGTTTAGATGAAGCTTAACCATCAGCTATTTCTATTTCTATGTTCATATAAAACTCATCTATAACTATTAAAACGTATATTTTACCCATTTGTTTGGGGGGGCTTTGTATGCTTTTATTAGGACAGTGGATAGAGTTGGAAATCAGGGAGAGAGAGTGGGGATTAACATGCGGGAAAGGAGCCATGAGTCAAATCATAAACTGGGACATTCTTTTTTTTCCTCTGAACAAATTAAACTGGTCATGTTTTAGCTGTCAAGGTTTGTCAAGTTTGATTAATTATTGCAGTTTATATGTAAAACAACTATAAGAATTTGTTAACCAATTAATATTACATGTTCTGGTGCAGCATTTCAAAAGAAAGTAAAATAAGTTTGTGAAATAGTTTTAAAACAATATTGCTAAAAACAAACAAGGACAGCAAAAGAGCATGATATTCTTTCTGGCACCAAGGAGGAAGTTTTGCTGAATAGTCGTGTGGTGGTTTAGGAACTATAATGTAAAGTACATGATGACCCCAATCTCACAAAGATACTTTTCTACTCTCCATCACATTGTTTATTTAAATTTCTGCAAAAAAAAGAACAAAATACAAAATATACAGGTGGCATGAAAAAGAGAGACTCATATTTGTAAATCTGTTTGTTATTCTATATTAGTTATCCTCCCCAGTATTGCCTCAGCTGTTGGGACTGTAAAGATATGTCCAGGCATATCTTTTAGGGAGTCTCATTGCATTGCAGACTCAGTGATCATTCCTTTTTTAAATCTCAAAAAAGGAGACCTTTCTGATGGCTCCAGGCAGAGCTCTGGTGAGAACACAGAGGTACATCATGAGTGTCGTGTAAAGAGGTGAACTAAATCGATCCAGTGTGAGCAGCAGTAACCAACAACATCAGCAGCTGCAAACACCTGCAGGCAGAAAAAAAAATCAGCCTTTTTAAAATGTAATGAGGGATGAACTCTCAGATATCAAAGCCAATGTATACAGATGCAAAATAAAAAGGGGCTCCTCTGTGATCATGCACATGACAGTATTCAGTTCTCTGTTGTTGAAGAATGAAACCCATGTCTGCTGCTGCTTTTTAAAAGTTTAGCTCCAAATCATTCTTTCATTTTTCACTTTGTTCAAAATAAGGCCGACTCATCAAAACTACTCAGTGCTTATGCTTTTAGAAACAAGAATTATGCATGCAGCTGTTCCCAGTTTAATAACACAGAACAGAGAGAACTTTCTTTTATTTTCAGATGAAAAGGAGCAAAAAATAATGTGACCGACTGAAGATTGAGCAATGAATCTGCATCCACTGCTCTCATTATCTGTCCTCTTCCTTTCTGTTGCGCCCTGTCAGTAAATATCAGTGAAAGATGTTGGGCATCTGTGTCCGGGAGGCGTCGTCGTAAATAACAGCCGCTGAGAGATATGGCGTTCAATACAGGAGAAATGTGAGGGAGGAGAGGAGGTATAGGAGGCAGTTTGATTAATTAGCTGGTGTAAAGGAGCTAGCAGGGGGTTGATTGATCTGCAGCAGCGCCAGCAACCCTGACACTTTCCTTTTGAACATTTCAAGCGTCTATATTGGACACTGTGTGTCCATTAGCACATTCAATATCTCAAGGCCAAAACTTATTTCAAGTTTAATGGTTTGTAAAAACACCTTTGATAAAAAACATGCACCCTAAAATGCTTCACCAAACCATTTAATGACACGGATGGAAAATAAGGACAAAAACTGACAAGGATGGATGGAATCTAGCAAGAAAAACAAACAAAGTCAAACAACAAAATGTTAGAAATCAAAATAAACACTCTGGAAAGGAACAAAAAACTAAAGCAAGAAACAATAATGAACCCTCTCAGAAGGCCTGTAGCGTGGGAGAAGCAGTGGGTGGGGAATAGGCAATTACAAAGCTATAATGAAACATTATCAACACTAATTACAACACATGAAGAAGTAATCAACGGTGGTCTCTGTCATAGACCAGATATGAGATGTTCAAAGGGGACAGGACACTGGAGAGATGTTGTTCCTTTCCCTCTCTCCACCTCTGAACTTGTCCTATCCAACATGATAACACGTGAGTAAAGTAACATGAACATGTGAAGTCAATTACAGAGACCATAACTCAAGTGGATCGCTGCATAAGAAGGGAACACGTGCCTCTTAACAGAACTTAAAGACACAGTAAGGAAAACGTGGGTGTATTTAAAGGATTGGCATTTGACAGGAAAGCAATGACAATTCATTGTAATGATGTTAAAGTGTTGGATGTAGGGGCTTTAACGGGCTGTAAGGAAGGGAGGAAGGAAGGAGAGGATTAGAAATACAAAATTGCAGAAATTCAAAAATGATATAACAAAGGAGGAACAAAAAAGACAAGATTAAACTCCCTAAACATTTTCCAAACTATAATATATTGGCGATCGACACCTTCTCATCCCTGGTTGGCAAACACTCAAGCTTTGCATGACTCTCAGGTTTCTTTTTCAGACACACAAGGTACCCTATTGCATCTATTGTAGCCCGAGTCTGTTTTGTGGTGGCAAGTGGTACATGTGAAACGGTCTGCTTATTAAGGTTTAGCATCCAACAACCATCCTACCTCGATCTTTTTTGTAAAAATCCTGCTGTTTGACTCGTACATCCTCTCGAGGCCCTCACCAACCTGAAATCTTTGGTCTTTCTTTGTCACTTAAAGTTTTTTTCTGGGGTCATATTCTATGGATGGATGTACAGTGGAGTTTATCGAGAAAACTCAGGCAGTGTCTGAAGGGTATCATCCCCGTCTATATACCATGCAGAGGGCTGTGACACAAAATCTGTGTATTTGACAACACAGGAATAAAAAGGGCTAGGTGAAAACCATGTGCCAATAAGAGTTTCAGGCTTAAAATCTATATCTTAAGGGATTGGAAAAGGGAAGTTTTTTAATCTCCTTATTAACTTTGTTTATATATCAAGTAAAGGCAGGGTTGGTCATTTACGAAAACTAGCATGATTTTGAAAGTAGCATTCTCTCAGTGCTTCGTCTACACCCACCCCCCTCCCCTCTGTGCTCCCTCAAAGGCCACGCCCCTCACTTACATGTATGGAGCCCCCTTGCTCCAGAAGTGAAGCTCAGCTCATCGCATGTCGTCTCATTCAGCTTCAAGTAAACACTAAACTTTATCATAATAGATTACTCACAACAACAAACGACAAACTCTCAGTATAAACTCTGTCATCTGTGACCCACTTTGAGTGTGGGCTAGTGCATGCAAAGGGTAGAAAACGAACAGGGAGGCGTCTGATTGGTTCATCAGATTGGTACCTCTTGGCAGACATTGGTCAAAGTTTTTACAGGCTTACTACTGCTACAGATGACAGATTTTCTTTGTTCCTTTTTCATTTCTGTCAGGACCTAATGACAATTTCAACCAAAATCTTGTATCTGGAGAAAATGACCAACCCTGCCCCCATTTCCCAAGGAAAAATCTTAAATGATGAAATGTCACAAAATACTGATAAAAAGACACAAACATTTTATTTCAGCTTCACGTCACTTTTAAGGTGTGATGTTTAATTTTGTCATATTTCATTTAAAGTCATTCTTCAACAAACATGTTTTGAAGGAAGCTGTAATCAGCAAATTGTAAATGTTCTTTTAAGATTCTTAACTTTGATTTATGCTCTGTGTTTACATCTGGAGCTATAAGCTTTGAAAACTGCTACTGTTGTCTGTGTGACGCAGCACTTTTACATGTCTACTCATTTTTCGTTATCTAGACTGTCAGCATAAATCTTCTATGTGTTCACATTAAAATGAGAAGTTATTGCAGCATTGGGGATTTTTCGTCATTGTGTCACTTGTGTTATGGATTGGCTTCCTGAAGTGTGATAAAATGATGGAAATATGGAGAAGATAGACAGGCAGAAGAAGTGCAAAGTAATTACAGTGTTTGTACTAATCTGTTGATGACTGTAGTTTAATGCTGTCTGTCATTGTCTCCCTTGTAATATTTTTGCATCATTGTGCTCATATACAGTATGTGTGCACGTGTGTCTCGGTGTGTGTGTGCAGGTGGTCTGGGTGTTTATTCAAATAAAGAAGAGAAACAGAGTGAGAGATGGATTGGGGAATGGAGGGATTAGAAGGAGCATTGTGGATGTTTTCCTCCTGCTAATCCCTGTGATTGATGACTTGGTTCCATTAAGTCTCTGTGTTGGCTGCCTTGTCAATTACTCATTAATCCTCCCGGGTGTTTACCTCATTTGAGCTCTAAACTGATTCTTTATGTTCAACAAATGTACATGTGCATGCTCTAACATCTAACAACAACATGTGTACACAAACACACCACACAGAACACGAGTATTTATGTTGAGGATCTGACATTTCTCGTTTCTTTACAGCAGCCTTGATTTCTATTTTTTTTTGTCCATGATGACTTTAAGTTAACTCACCAAATAAGTTGAAGAGGTTTTGGAAACACTGAAAATTGATACTTTAATGAAACAGCGAATATAATTACACATAGTTAAATTGATATAAAAGGAACACAGAGGTCTTCAGAATAATTTTCTTGCATGTTATATCAAATTTCACAGAATAGCAGACCCTTACTCTTTCTGGTTCACTTTGCAGCTTACTTACTTTCCATATTTATCTTCACAGAAATCCAGTTTATGTTGGTCGATGTTTTTTACTTCAAGTTTAGCTTTTGTGTTAAAGAGCATACAAACATAGCAAAGTTTAGAAGACGTTGCCTACACTTTAAGGGAAAATGTTTAATTTGTTTGTCCTTAGCCATTCATGATGAGTACAGGGTATGAAAAAGCCTGCAGTTGTTGTTGATGATGTTCTCTGTTTTCCTTGGACGAGGCTCATAGCACAGCTGCATAATCTGACTTTGATGGGAGCCAGGAAGAACTATACAGACTTCTTCTGTCTTTTCCTTCTCTCTGCCTCTGCTTGAGATTCAAACCAGAAACTATACTGATTGGTCCCTTTATATATGTCCCTTTTCTGTCTTGCTGCTTCAATGCCTGAATTTTCCCTCTGGGGATCAATAAAGTATTATCCTATCCTGTCCTACAAGTCCAGAGAATGTAGTGGATAGAGGACATTGTACAGTGTATTATCTGACTATTTAGGTGAACTCTTTGGTTCCAGAGTGTACTGTATAGGCTGAGGTTGCAGCTCCTCAAACGCAATGCACTCTGGAACATGTAGGCACAACCTGCAAGTCTCTAAAGGCAAAGGAACCCAAATATTTTGTGTAATTTATTGCTTCAATTTAAATATTACTTGTCAACAGTGATTCTAAATTCAGAAAAAATAAAATTACAATGTTAATACACATTTATTTTTAATTATTTTTACACTCTGACCTACATTGTCAGCAGACCATTGGTGTTTTTCTTTGCTGACAGTTTTCCATGTTTTTACTGATGACACCTTTTATTCCTGCTGTAACATTTAAGACAGTCTCATTTGTTTTCCATGTGATGATCTTTGAACTTTTACATTAAAATTACAGTTTGGCCAACAGAGATTCTGAAGCTGCATTCAATTTTAGAAGTGAGCACAAAATGGTTTTTAGCACCCAAACTTTTCACTCAAATTGAATGCGAACGCACCTGTTCAAAGTCGGCACTTGAATTGTGCATTGAATCATGCTGGTTATATTTCAGTCTTTGAGTTCAGTGTACATCATACTGAAACTCAAGCCTTGTTGTCACTGGTTTTGTAGCATTAATGATGTAACACTATTGTTTGTTTTATGTGTTCTGACTGCAGTGTGCACTGTTTAACTGGCACATCATGGGTTAACTTGTCAGATTGACACATGCAAAGAGAACCGATGTGAAAACGAGCTCATTTGATTCCTGCGTTTATTCTTTGGTCTCGCTCAGTGTCAGGGAAACTCTTCATTGAGGGTCTCACAGGCACGCTGGCTGCCGGTTACACGCTTGGCCATTTCCCCCACAGGCGCAAACACACGCGGCTGAGAGATGGATCGGACTTTGAAAATTGTGCCAACGCTGCACAGCATCGATGGCTATGATCCATTCGCAGCGCTGACAGATCCGTTTGCCTCCCAGCCGCACTCGGATTTCCAACAAGCCATCAAACAAACACATTCCAGTTCTGTTTCAGCTCATTTGTTCCCAAGAGAACAACAGGCCCTGCGTCACAGCTGGCTGTTGTAATTGGACAAACACACGCTGAACACGCAATGCCGCAGTGCCAAAACAAATGCATCCCTTTTTCATTAGCCTTTACCTTTTTTTTTAGGTAATATAAGTAGGAAATAACCCGTCTTTTAGCACTTGTCATTTGTCATGAACTTTTCAAACCAACACGATTATGTCTCAAATTGAGCTAGATTTTTGTAAATACTATATGCAAATGTTTTTTTTTTTTTTAAATATAATTTTAAATGTATTGCCTTACACATTTTTTGTTCGAGCTATAAAAACTAAGTATGGGGAAAATTAGCCGCACCAGGAAACAAGTAAAAGGCAAACCTCACAAGGGAGTGTGATAGCCTGGTGTAGCATCGGTTTCAAAGTGTGGGTCCCGCCCTCCCAGGGGGTCTGCAGGTGGCGCTATGAGGGGCTCTGAAACTTTGTGTGAAGAGTGGGAAATGTAATAAAAGTCAACTAATGAAATAATTTGTAACAACCTTTAATAAACAACACACAGTACCAATCTAGCCAATCAGAATCCAGCAGCTGCTTTGGGTGACACTGATATTTCAGAAAGTTGCTGTACCACTGAAAACTAGCTACCTACCTCCTCTTAATATGGATATATTTCTAAAAAAAGAAAAAAAAACACCAGGTGACCAGACTGAACTGTGGTTGTTGCTGCAAAAGAGCAGAGCACTCTGTATGATTATTATTAATCATACCTCCAGATAATTTAAGTTAGAGTTGCAAGCAGCGTATGATTAAGCCCCAACGCTTGAGAGGAAATCTGTTTTTGCACGTCACTTTTCCAAGAAGTTTGGACGCTGATTCTTTTACAAATCTGTCACACATGGAAGTTCCAAACTCTTCTGTGTCCAACAAGCCCAGCAGAGCATAATGCATGTGTTCAGTATTTACATTAGCCTCTCTGTTGGGTCATTGATTATTGCATTTTGCTGCAGAAGCAGCACATGAACACGTAGTTTCTTTCCACAGGAAAGTTTGTAATTGTTTTTCTTATTGAAGTTATAGAAGCTTGTCAAAGTTGGTAATAAAAAAGTGTGCAAAGAAAATGGAGAAGTTGTCCTTCAGTTGATGTATTAGAGGACATTCTCTAAACATCAGGTTGAACCCTTCAAATGTTACGCTGCTGGAGGTGTTTTGAATCTGTGAGTAGTGCCGAGCAGGACCAGCATGCCTTCAAGGTTGAATCCACAATACATGACTTCCTGTTACGTCTCCAGTGTGACAGTCTGTACTTGTAAACGTACACAAGATGTGTCTTACTGCTCTTCACTGCAGGATTCAGAAGTGATGGCTGTTACTTGAGGTACTGAAGTGTGTTTGGGTTTTGAAATGTGGTGCTTTCACTGACATCACACTATGATGAAATGGACTTATTCTTTCAGTTATCCCATTTTATTGATAGTTTTAGTGAATATGATTACATAAAGGCACATAAAGATGAAGTTTATTAAATGTGTCACCGTACTTGGTGTAGTGACTCATAGAGGATGTACTGTCATCTTGCTCTCGAGCTTGATTTATTCTTAGCAAATGATTGGATGCACGATAACATCAGCATTTTGTCCGCATCAACCTTTATAGGCTTTAAATAAATTATTGTTATTGACCCCCACACTCATCTCTGCCGATATGAAACTCTGATGAGATGACATTTGCAGACAATTGTTTTTCTGACATATCCGCCGCCAGCACCGAGGGGCCACGCGGCCTCGGGTGCGGGGATCTCAAACCGGAGGAGGTTGAGTCTTCCAAGCGGGCGGCCCGGGTTCGAATCCCGCCTGTGACTCCTTTCCCACATGTTATTCCCCACTCTCTCTCTCCATGATTTCCAACTCTATCCACTGTCCTATCTCTCCATTAAAGGATCAAAAAGCCCAAAAGTAAATCTTTAAAGGTAAAAAAACAATAACACTTGCACAACTTCAACTCTTTTTTAAAATCAAATCACATAAACTAAACACTCTGAAACATCAGGACATGGCATCCTCCTCTAAAGATGTGACATAAAATGTAGCATGTTCACATGCCCCCAGATTGAAGATGTACCCAGTAAATGTTGACATTTTGAAAAGTTTAGTATTTCATCTCTGTAATTGCCCTCAGGGGTGGTTTCCAAATGAGATAACAACATTCTAATTCAAATACAGCTTACATGATAGTTGAGCCAATGAGGTTGAAATAATGTGTAAAAAAATTAGCTGATAAGATATGTTTAAAAATGTAAATATTATACTTTACCTAATTAGGGGTTGATAAGTTCTTAAGCATTCATTAGAACATTTAAAAAGAGTGTAAGTGATTCGCAAACTGTTCATATCACACATAGAAAATCTAGGTAAGAAGTTGCTAAAGTAGAACTTTTTCTGACTCATTTCCCAGGTGTCTCTGTGAGTTTTTGTGTGAAATTGATCCCCTGTGCTTGATGAATCTTTTCTGACGGCAGTGAAAGGCAATTTGCCCGCCGGTTTTATTTGTATTTCTGCTTTTGTTTTACATAAATACATCTGATCTGTGTGCTTGTGAGTTTGAGTACAACTGTTTACTGCGATTATACTCCTTGATGAAGTTTGGTTCACCTGCACACAATGTATCTTGACAACAACTTATAGAGAGTGCAATCAACTGGAACAATGAGCAGTGAGTTGTTTTGTTGTGCTGCCAACTCCTCAGCTCAGCAGCACAAAGGAAGACCGGAGGATGGTTTGCTTTTTACCTCTCATTAATCCACCTGTCCAATCCAGAGCTTTATCTGAGCTCTCGTTAAAGCTGAGAGTTTGTGTATTGAACATCAGGAAGAGCAGCAGGGGTTTAACTCCACTTGAGGTTCAGTGTTGCCAACAAAGCACTATTTCTCTCTAGATATCAGGACTTTGGACACTAACTGCCTTCCTGCCTCTCAGGAAAACAAACTCAAATAAACTCAGCACTAAGCACTTTATGAATAGGAATACTTGAACCTGACAGCTGCTCTGCACTATTTGCACTTTTCTAGAACCTGACAGCTGCTCTGCACCATTTGCGCTTTTCCAGAGCCTTTCTACTGTTTGCTTCTTGTGATGTGATTTTTGTTTGTCTTTACATAATCAGTCCATCTGTGTGTGCTGTTCATCTGTGTGTGCTGCAAATGACAGGAACTGCCAAACTGTTTTTCGTTGTTTTTATAGCAATGACAATAAAAATATATTCTATTCTATTCTTTTAGGATTCATGTAGTGAGTTGATATCAAAAGATCAGCAAAAATGTGTTTCACTTCAATACTAAAGACAATATTCTGAGCATTTCTGGAGAACTTTTCAGCAAATATTAAGAACTTCTCTTAGAACAAAGATCCTCATGCGTGAGTCTGCAGTCAGTGAATCTGTTTTTCTTGTTGTGCATTGTTGTGTGTGATCTTACATTGTATCATGGTGATGCGGAAGCGAAAGAGAGGCACGATGTGTAAACAAACTGAAGCTTCACTAAGAAGACACACACTCAGACATGCACACACAACACTTTTTCGACCCTGCTGGCTCTTACCTTTAACAGTGACGTTGTTCCCTCTGTTACGACCTCAGCTGCTGGCTCAGTGGTGGAACGGCTTTGCACCACCATTAGGCCTCTGCGTGTTTTACACTGCAGAACCGTTGTGTTCATATCTGTGATGAACTGGCAATATAAAAAGACTTTGTAACTCCTAAATGAAGAATAACTCATTCGTAAGGGTTTCTACTTTTCCATTTGCTTTAATTAGTGGAACATTTAGATAGTATGATGAATCTGTTAGAATCAGGGTTTGCTCTAATTGCCTCCTTATGCAAATATTGAGTTTATACCCAGTGAAGGCACACACTCTGGTCTTTTCACTTCATGAAAGGACAGACTGCCTTCACATAGCTGAATAGATGACTTGTCATAACCCTAACACCAGGCACCTTTAAACCTCCTCCAGTCTATAACCATGCATTTACAAAGTGATCAAATTGGATGGCTTCTTCAGCCCAGGCTTTGTGCAGTCAGCTTTTGTGTATAAAATGGATTGCCTGGCTGCTCGTGAGAATGTATTGTTTTGTTCACTGCATCATCTGAAAGCAGTTTACCTGCAGATGCCATTTCCCATTATGCTCTGCTATATATTCCATTTTTTACCGAGCTGTTTGCACGGCTTGCAGGCAGGCCCCGGCTACATCAGCCCAGAGTCACAATCAGCATTTTTCCTCTGAGGACGATGCATTAGGACCGCTGTGCCGTGGCTGTGCAGCCGATTACAACTGTTTCTTATTCACAGAAAGATGCAGCCTGCTCTACCACACTCCCTCCATCACCTCCATTGTCCTTTATATTTATGTTTCTCTTAAGGTGCACCATACTCCCTGCATTCCTTAATCTTACTGAGCCTTAACTATGCTCATTTGCATTCTTTTTTCAGACCAACATGCACAGTGAAAAGGTCAATTTGGCATCATAAATAAGAGAGATGCTCTGAAGCTGATTGAATCTATGAAAGAAGCCACTGTGCTTGGGCCACCAATCGTATAACCCATCGACAATCATCATCATTATCATCTGATTGACAATAAATGCCTCTGGGAACATATATGATTTCCCCTGTAAATCAGATGAAGCCAGCGGTTAGGGTTCCAGACTTCAAGACTTCCAGCCAGGTTCTTTTACCCTACTGCTTTCACATCTGCAACAAAGACGTCAGCATTTCTTGCTCCATTACATCACAAAGTATTGTGTCTTATACAGCGGCTTCACTCTGGATCACTTCAGCAGTATGAGCCCAAAAAAGAAACCAATTGTCTTCTGATTTACTTTCTATTAATGCAAATTAAGTTTGCTTCAATGACAACATCATTAGTCAGATTTGTAAAATGTAAAAGATCATGCTTTGTCAGGTCTGTCCTCAATCATTTCTGATTTGGTTTTTTTAAGTAGTCACGGAATTTAAATTTAAATGGCTTTTGCAACACACCATCAAGCAGATTTGCTACTCAAGTTGACATATTAGATTTATAGTGGATTGCTACTTTAGTTTATGTATCTGTTTAGAGCTGCTCAACTTCAATATCTATAATTAACATCATCAGTATCCATCTCTTATCGCTCTATCCCTTAATACCACTTTCAAACCCAGTTCTGTTCGAGGTCTCTGCCTGATAAAAGGAAGTTTTTCTTTGTCACTGTACCTTTAATTAATGTTGCTTAGTGCTCATGATGGATTGATGTTGAGTCATGTTGAGTGTAGATAATATAACAATGAGTAAAGTCTAGACTTGCCCTTTTTGTTAAGTTTCTGAGACCATATTTGTTTGAATTTCTGCTATACAAATACAGATTAACTGATTATAGAGACTAATAAATCCTTGTTACAATACCATCTCTGGGAGCTTGTGTGTCATCAGTACGGATAACATTCTGCCTGCTCTCAACAAAGCCTGCTGATACCTGATTGGTCAGCTCGGACCACAGATATACTTCAACAGAAAACCAAAAACTTCCCATGCTGAAATCCAGACTCCCATGAATATGACATTCTACGTACGACATTTTAATATATAATCTGTAGATATAGATTAAACAATTACTTCATTAAAAAAGAGGCCAATCATTTCACTTGAAAGTTGCTTGGGACACTTGGTGCTGCAGTTCATTGACAGATCTTTGAATTCCTTTTTAAAAGCTTTCTCTTTAATCCCAATCATTCAATTGAATTTTCTATTTGCCTCTCAAACTGCAAATGTCTAACTAATAATTAGCTCTGTCCCAGTTCTTTAATATCATTCTACTGCATGCACTTAATACTTCACAATGAACAGTTTTGCATTAGTAGTATATTGGATGGAACCCAACGACTCCCTTAGCTTTCAAAGACACTAATACTTTAATGCACTTTATTTTATTTGTACATTTTTAACCCCAATTTCCTCTTTTTGCAGCATATTTAGCATGTCCAGGCTGCACACTGTGCACACTGTGCAGCCCTGATTGCCTTTCGATTTCTATGACCCCCTGCCGTTGCTGATGGCTCAGAGGGATGTGTCAGACGCCATGAGCTGGTGATGGGAATTGTTCAAATCAAGGAGATAACCTTCGTCATCAATACTGCCAAAATTTATGACACAGTAATTAAATCAGGAAGACAGGCTATTTTCCATTTGACTTCCCGCTGATTGTGTTTTGCCGTTCTTTCTGCATTTGAGTTTTTTTCATCTTTGTCTCTCTCTCTCTGTTCGATTGTAGACCTCCAGTGTCATGCTTGGCAATGTGTTGCTGAACTTATATCTACACCTCTGCATTGATGCTGTCCACACAGAGGGAAGGTGGTGGGAGAGGCAGGGAGGGAGGGAGTGATGACTCCAGTCACTGAGCCTCAGTGCTGACAGGGTTTTGTTGCCCCAGAATTGAAGTTATTATCTCTCAGCACAAATCACGATTGTGAAAATTGATTCGGCCTGAGCCCAGTGCTCTGGGAGACAGACCTCCTCTGCAACACGCCGCACTCTGACAAGAAATAATTTGAGTTAGAGTTGCAAGCAGCGTTTGCTTAAACACATTCCAACAGAAGTAGGGTTAGCAGTTTCCTGCAAGTGTTGTTGAAAGATTGCAGATATAGGAGGAATAATGTGAGGGTTAGGGACTCAATATGTTTATCATGGTTTGTTTTTTTATTTTTAAGGGATCGAGTGCAATTTTGAGAAGAGTTTTGCACACAGTCTCCAGAGAGGACAACAGGAGACGCAGTGGTGTTGTGTTTGCGCCATTTAAGAACCAAATTAATAAATAACTTTTAAATAATTAAATACAAACAGGCCTACGGAGCATCAAAGGAGGAGGGCGGAACCTTGAATTATATATCTATGCAAAGGAAACAGCATTAATATGAGACATAACACAGCAACAATACAATTGTGTGAAAAACTGCAACAATGAACAGAAAGTTTAGAATAACTCATTAGCAGCATAACCCTCAGAATATAATTAATGTAATTTATGTCAAGAAGAAAAAAAAAGCAGATCTTCATAAAGACAGAAAGAGGAGATTTCTATTGAACTGAAATTTCTGTCTTGATCCTAAGACTTTGTGTTCAAAGTTTTCAGGGATACAAGTTATGAAAACTTTTCAATGAATTGAATTAAGGTCAGTACTGACATCCTTTGCCAAGAGGGTGTTAGGCCACCTGTCTCAAAATGTTCAGGAACCCAACACAGAGCCGAGGTCCAGAAGGGGCTGGTTTGAGGGATTTGGGGTTAATAATATATTGTCCTTTCCTTTTTTTTAAAGATTGAGTTTTGGGCTTTTTATACCTTTATTGGAGAGAACGGAGAGTGAATAGAGTTGGAAATGTTGAAGCGAGAGAGTGGGGAATGACAGGAGAAAGGAGCCACAGGTCACATTCGAACCCAATCTGGTCGCTTAGAGGAATACAGCCTCTGTGCATGGGGCATGTAAACTAACTACTAGGCCACCGGCAGCCCATATCATCTATTCATTTTAAATGGACTGAAGTTGGCTTTTTGTGTGAATGATTGCTCTAAACGTGTTTATTCTACATCAAGCCTTGGTTCTGTCCCTAAACAGAGTTTACCAGATTTCAGTAAAAATCCTCTACAAGCCACTGAGAAGAGATTTCTCTACAAGCTTGTCTACACAGGATTCATGTTGACCTCCAATCTGAACCAGACACAATAAACTGTTTTTGACCTCCATTGTTGCCTCGCTTTAAAGGCTCTCTGTACGAGCACATGAAGATCACCAGTAAGTGTTGGTTAGAGTCACTAGATAAAAAAAATGCTTTCAAAACACATACTGTAAATTGCTGACATGGAAGGAAGTTTTATTTACTGTGAAAACAAGGACATAGGATGTTTCCATGCTTTTAAAAGAAAATTATTCTCTGATGAGCTAAAGCGTTTAACTCCTGAAGAAAGCTCTCTGTCCTGGAGTTATATTCCTTTTTTTACAATGTAGTGTTTACCATCTTTTTCAGAATGGCTCCTGTTTGTATTTGTGCTGCACAAAGATTGTTTGATCATGAAGAGCTTCCACCCCATTCAGTCTGATTTATCCAGACCAACGAACACATGGGAAGACATTGATCTGCAGAGGGATTACATACAGCAAGCTATCAGAAGGCAATGAGGCACAGCCAACAGCAATTTTCACTTGAAATGTGTTGGAAGTGTGTCTGCATGGGTGTTTGGTCATTTGTTTTTTTTTTTGTTTTTTAGTTGTTGGGGCACAGCAAAAATTGGTTTCTTCTCTGTAATCTTTAATTTTCTCCCAAATTTAACGGTGTGTGTCACTTTAATATTCACTGCTACAACCTCACACTGTGTGTACCCATGCATGTATTCATGTGGGTCTCTGAAGTAGTGTGGGTTTCTGGGAACTCTTTGCTCTTTGAAACTGCTCTCAAGTTCATATTCTGAGAAAAACACATTCTGACCGGTGTTTAAAATGTAGCTTGAATAGACTCTCTTTCCCTCTCGTCTCCTCCTCAGGTGCTGAAGGGCAGTAAAAAGCTTTGCCTCTCTGTGCGCTCAGTCGGGCGGATTCCAGGCGGATACGTCACCAACCATGTTTATACCTGGGTTGACCCTCAGGGCCGAGGTGTGTCCCCTCCCCCTGACCTGCCTGAGCATCGAAGCGCCACCCTGAGAAGAACTGACAGCCAGAGACGCAGCAACATGCAGTTACTGCAGGAGGGCGACGAGAAGAAGGTGAGGCTAAACATGGAAAACAAAAACACTGGGGTACTGGAATAACAGAGCATCTTGCATTTAAATCAAACTATCAGGAAGGAAATATAAATAAACACATCACATTTTTAGTGGCGATTTGTATTTTTACATTTTTTTAACGGCTGGCCTTGGCATTTATTCATGGAAAACATTTGTTGCCTCACATATATTTCTCACTTTAACACTTTTTATTGCCACCATATAATTTAACAACTCTGGAAGTTGATGCAAAAAAAATATCGAAATGAAATATTCATGAAGATTTTAAAATGCAAGTTAAGTAAAGCAGGGCTAAGAATAGCAACACCAAAATGAAGTCATAAACACCAAAACAAAACTCCTGAGAAACATTTGCAACTTTCCCCACAGGCACTTGAAGTGTTGCTTCTGTAACGGGCGCCACGCTGGGACACGACATTCAAACTGAGACGATAACTCTGCTGCTGACATTCAGCTTGGTTAAGCAGTGTTTGTCTTACTCTGCTAATGAAGAGCATCAAGTTTTTTTACTTGTGCTGTGTCTTCAGACTCCAACCTGGATTCACCTGGAGTTCATCATAACAAGTTGTTGCTTAGACTCCAACTTTGTCTGCAGCAGGATGCCTTTTGGGTGTGTCAAGGCAATAAACATCCGTTTCAAAATAAACAGTGGGGTGTTGTTAGCCCTGCTCATGTTTAACAGAAGTGTTTTCTTGCTTTCTGACTCTAACTTGGAAAACTTGATGTAAAAAGCCACCCACCAAATGTGATGTCAGAATATATTTGAAATTATAAATAAGTCAAGTGTTAACAGAACAATGCCTTTAATTGCAAAACACAGTTTCAGTGGTTCTTGAATACTTCACAAAGTCGAGTTAATTACTAGGGATGATTTTATTAACAGTCTTAAAGGTTAAAAGTAAAGAGAAAAATAAAATAAAAACTCATTTATAAACTAAATATGATTTCATTTCACTTATTTAGTATCAAGTCAAATACTTTGACCTTAATAAGCTTTATCATATTTGCCAGTTTCTCAGTGTGGACTAATTCCCTGATCCAGTCCCTGGACGGATGATGGACACTCTAGCAGCAAAAGAAAAACTTCAGCAGTAATTAGACTTTCTGTCTCACAGACGTCGACATGTCACAGCATAGTGACCTGCAGGGGAGAACTGTCAGAGCAGTTTAAAAGATTCATTACACCAGAACTTTCAATTTTTAGCGGCCAAGCGCTGCACATTAATCTAAAATGATTCAGCTCGATTAGTACAGGCCGTATAAGTGTCATGCAACCATTTTTAGAAAATACGAGTCCAGTGCAGTGTGTCGTAAAATTCTGTCCATTTTAGCTCCTTTTTGCTCTTTGAATAAGCAATGATAACCAGACTTATATTGATCTAAATTAGAAATGGATACTAATTTGTTTAATGAGTATTAGCATTTTATGGGTCAGAGGTGGGAGAGAGCTAGAACTTTTCACATGGTATCTATTGAATCAGAGACAATCAAGCCCCTTTCTAGCAGAACAGTTTGCAGCTATGAAGTATTTGGATGAATCAAAAAGTTTTGCACTGCATTAAACTAAGAGTTAAACTTCTGGCAGTGTTTTGTCATCCACAGCCAACAATCTTTGGTTGTGTAGGTTACCTTATGTGTGTGTATGAGATGCCAGAGGGTTGTGACAAAGCATCAGGAAGTGATTACCTGGATATAACAGGTCTACTGTGTCTGAGCTGGAGGTGTGATTGAGGGCTTAAATCACGGGTAGTAGTAGCATTTGGACAACTGTGGGCTAGACCTTAGTGAGGACCAAACATCACACCTTGTGGAGAATCTTTTTGCTGATACATTTGAATACGTTTTTTGGATTTGTGTGTCTGAGTAAGCCACTTCACAGTTTCATGAGAGTCAAGTCAATTAGTCACAGTGTAAATCATTGTCTTTAGTGTTATGATTAATAGAAACTCTATTCAAAGCTGCCAAAGTTGCACACTGTAGCCATGGTTACAGGTGTTGTTCTCGGCTGTCAAGACATTTGATGGGAAAGTGGCTCAGTTCACTCACTGTGATGACTGCAGTACAACTCATGATTCATCACTGCTGTGATTAATTGTTCTGGTCTCTCCCAAACAAAGACTCGACGTAGGCCATCTCACATTTCACTGCTTACAAAATAGACACCACTGGGACTCATTTTCAAGTGAAAAGGGAGACTGAAATGATTCCATGATAACTGAAGAGGCCAAAAGACACTCTGAGCCATAATGGCTTCAGGATGAGTCTCTTAATTAAAACTATTCTCCGTGTCCTGCATTAATGTTGTAGGGCACATGATGCCTCTGTATTCCCACGGAGCAGGAGACTTACCTTCAATAAGCAGACAGTGGTTATTAAAGAAGAGGAGCTGCAGCACCATATGCATTGGCCGGGATTAAGATCTCTGTGCCAGATGATATTAGATTCTCCAGCAGGGGAATAAGAGTGATAGCACTGACATTATTTAAAACAGACATTTGCATATAAGTCCTCTTTTAGTGGCCAGGGTGCAACTGAAAACCGTTTTAAATCTTGGAAAGAGACAGCTCCATTAGGACCATGGCAACTCATCAAGGCCTTCATTGTGTTGGAGGAGAATGTACAATTTAAAGTTTGGCACACGCCTGAACCTCTCTCCGTAAACCTCAATGTGGTCCTTTTGCTTTCCAAATGTAGATATTTATTTATTCTATTTGAAAATAGAGAGTAGGGGTCATCCAAAGAGTTGTCAGTTAGAGATGAGAGGAAGCCCAATGTCTAAAGCAAAGCCTGGGGAATACATTTTACTTCTGATGCTAAGATTGAGTTTGACATGATTTGGAAATGTAATTTCGATGTGTTGGTCGAGGTTTAAATCCTAAGTTTGAGATGCTTTAAAATGTTTGATATATTTTTTTATTAATTTGGTCAAGGAATATCAAGTAAATATTTTGAAATCCTCACATTTAATGTTGACTCTGGCTTAAGAAGATGATTCCACTGAGGGAATTTAAGGCTCTAGAGCCATAATAAATCATTGTAGAGTTAAGACATCCTTGATGACTTGACCCAGAGGCACCAGACAAAAAAGAGGGACTGTACGTGCTGGAATCAGTCAGCACAGTTTCATCAGACAAATGAACCCTTCATCAAACACTATAGCCTCTGGTTTAAGACTGAAGATAGGCCTTTAAAGGTTTTTTTTTAAAGATTTCCTAGACCAAGACAGCTGCTGCGGAGTCAATATAAACTCACAGTCGATTTATTAGGTACATCTGCTCATTTATGCAAATATTTTATCAGTCATTCACAGGTAGGAAGTCTTTTCACTATTGGATTGGAGACTAGTCTAGGTGAAGTGCTGAAAATCAAACCAAGGATCATAACAAGGACAATATGTGTTAATTTATTTGGCATGGTATGTTTCAGATGGACTGGTTTCATTCAATCACAAACTGCTGATTTGCCCTTGTTTTACTTGCAACCATTGCTGAAGTTCATGAAGAATTGGATGAAAAAACGCAAAAATGCCCTGACAAACACATCTGACCAGAAACTTGAAGATTTAGAGTGTCTATGTGATGCTATAGTGTGAATATGGGCAGTGTGAGGAGTGTGAATATGCCTCAAAGAATGACTGTAGCTCAGGAGACTGTACTGAGCTGTTTTTCAAGAAAAAGCACCCCCCATTGGGGGAAAAATGAAGTGCAAAAAACAGCAGATTCTTGAGTGCCAACTTGAGGCTGACTGAGAAAGCCAAGGAATCCCAATTAGGTCCCATGTTTAAATGCAAAGTTTGACAGCAGAAAAAAACATTGTTGCAGCTTGGTTCAAAAAATGGGTTTGGTCTCTAGAGCTCATTTCTTTGTTGGTAAAAACTGTATGGGGTCAGTTGTTTTGTAACTCATCCATTTGGTGACATTTAGGCTAGACTGATGCATACATTGGCATAATAAGGAATAAATAAGGAATGGGCTGAGTTGACTGACAGGCAGTTGCATTGTAGCTGTTTGCCAGGTGTTCCTCCTCAACTCTACCTCATTACCTACCGCTCGATTGATCGGAAGTTAGGTGAAGATAGCATTTCCAACATGGTGACAGCCATCATTGGGCCTCTTCAGGTGATGTCACTGACACTAAGTCCCTGTTTTATACAGTCTGTAGATAGAAAGTGAACCTCTTTTATCAAAAGAAGGGTGACTCTTTGCACAGGTTTGTTTTAGGATCATGCAACAACCTAATATCGAAGTGGGCTTTGACTAAAAAGAATTGAATAAGTTTAATATAAAGCGTAAAGAGTTTTTAAAGTAAACAATTTAAGAGCTTCTTTTATACTATGAAGGAGCATTGGACAGCTAATAAATACATTAAATCCAATCAGCTGCATAAATGGGGATATTTGGAGACTTGATTTGAGAAGATAAAGATCATGCATGTACTGTACTGAGGCAGTATAACACTTTTTACACACTGTTTTACTTAGCCCATATTCTGCCCTTTTTGGGGTTCGTATATTTAATCTATGTATCTACTTTTGTACGTTCACAATAGCTAAAGTTTGAAAAAAGTGTCTGTTTTCATGAACTGCTCCTCCTTGCTCCCTCTACGCTCTGAGTCCGTCAGCTACACTCTGTTGAGCCCACACTGTTAGACCCCACGTGGGCCAAGTCTGCTCTGATTGGTCTGCCGATCCGCTCTGTCGTTATTGGTCAGTTGTTCAGCGCGCTTCTCAGAAATTTCAACATGAGCTGCTGGGCTTGCCACAACGAGCCAATGGGCTTAGCTCAGTGATCTCACACTGACAATGACGCCGCACTGACACATTTTTATCGAGGGGGGCTAGAACCGAGCGTTACATGCAGCTAATGCTACAGCTAACAGGAGGACGTAGGAGAAGCTGCGTTTCCGTGGACTTTGAATTTTTGCAAATAGATGTGCCTCAACATGCACAGGACACTTGGAAAACACACTAAAGGACAGAAAAAGCATAATATGGGACCTTTAAAACAATTATAGCTACGCCTCTTATCGGTCTGTTTCCACACATGAAAGTAGTTTCATTTGCTTAAATAGATTGAATATGATACAAGTAAAAGGACTTTTCACACATATTAAGGAAGTCTGTAGTGGAATACATATGGTACCAGATGAAATGAAAAGTTAATTAGATGTTAACACACATGCAGCACTGTCATGTATCAGTCATGTAGCATCATTAGCTCCATGCAGCAGGATGCATTTAATTGGATGCTCGAGCAGAGATAATTTGTAGTCCTCTAATTTTTTCTGGTCAGTGGATTATTTGAATTCAAACAGCATCAGATGTTGTCGGCTCAGCTTATCAGGGGACTGACACGGAGGAGCCTTGTAAACAAACTGATTGACCATTTCAAACAGTCCATCCTCCAATCAGAACAGATTCAGGGTCCTCATTAATGGCTCTGAGTAATCACATTTAAGCAGCTCCTGAAACACTTCATTTTCTGCCATCAAATCCCAGCTCAGCCGGGCTGTCATTCCCTCCATATATTGGATTTCTCATCTACCTTTTCAGTATAAACAGCCAACAGCACAGGCAAATCTGGAAGCATGTCAAGCAACACAATTAAGACTGAAATGTCATCCTGACATTGAGTTTAAAAACGTTTCTTGTAAAGACAGTTTTTAATATTAACCCCCCTGTTTCTGCCTTCTTTATAACAGGTCAACCTGGTTTTGGATGACGGCCGGTCTTTGGGTCTGATGATCCGAGGGGGTGCAGAATACGCTTTGGGAATTTACATCACCGGAGTAGACCAAGGATCAGCAGCAGAGTGTGGAGGACTCAAGGTATCAGCTCAGTCTTTCTTTCTACCACAGTGTCACACTCACACAGTCTCACTTTGATTCAACATACAAAATCTATTTTCAACTTACAAAAGCACCGATTCCTGAGTGGGAAGACGTTTCTTTCCCCTGCTGTCTTTAGGAGCCGATCAGAGCACGGGGTTCAGGTACAAAGCAGCTGGTTGGGTTTTAATAGAGTATAAAAAGAGTGCAGGGCAGCATACAGGGATCAGGGCATAGCAGCACGGGCTTGGCTATGATAAGATCTCTCTGACTGATGGGCCTGCAGCTTGTTTTCTTTAAAGGATTAGATTTCCTTTTCACATCTACTGTTTGCTTGTGAAACTCTGAGCAGTCATGAAATTTCCTTCAAAAGCCTCTGTCACAGTGACATGACCACACAATAACACTTTTCTTTATTTTAAATGATCATGCTTCTGACTACTTAAGGGCATGCTTCCAGCTGTTTTTTGCTCTTTTATTTCAACATATGGGCTGTCAGAAGTGCTTCAAGGTTTTTGAACAAATTTAAAAAAAAGTAACAAAAGCCATTTGTTGGCTTTGTTGTGCTGTGACTTTACAGCCTTTAAATTGGACATCAAGTCCTGAAAAGCAATCAATGTTGCTGTCAACAGATAAGCTCTTAAAATGTTTAAGATTTTTCCCCCTTTTTGAACTTCTCTTGGTAATGGTTGCATTCCCTTTGAAAGGAGGCAGTTAGTAATAAAGACATGAATGAATTGTGAAGATATATTGAGGTTCAGGGTTGATAATATAAATTATGACAAAATACAAAGTGTATCTTTTGAAAACAGCTTTAGTGTCCCCCAGTTATTAACAATAAGCACTGAGTTCAAAAACAGCCCCCTGCTGTTGTTTAGTATGAACTGAAAGATAATAATTTTCTTTTCTTAACATCGATGGCACTGGATGCTTGTGTTCCTTTGAACGGCTGAGATATTTTGTTAATTACATTTTAAACCAGCTGTCAAACTTTAAACAGACAAAAAACTGTTGGAAGAGAAAGATGCATATATGTATAGACAAATTTATCCCAGTATCCACGGCCGACATTCAGACCAACACTGTGATCGATCAATCACAGCAGTCTGGCATGTGCTACCTCTGAGCTTCTTTCAGCATTTCTTTGTGCTCCACCAGGTTGTAAACAAACGTCTGTATTGAAAACACATGGTTCAATTAAAAAAAATTAGAAAAATCATTCAGGTTGTTTTACAGAAAAAACTTTACATGCTGATGACCAAAGTACAGTAGGACTCAGTAGAAATCAATGACCGTTATTCTACCTTTATGCAAGCCTAAAAAGCTTTCCAATCATCACCTATGTTTACTTACTTTATAAAAGCTTGTATAGCTACAGGCAGCTCTTGGAAGGTACAAGAATTCAAATATATGATGTTTTTATCTTGACATGCAATGAAAGATTTTTTCTTTAATTAAAGTCACTTCAGTTTGGAAAAATTATTAAATCCTGCAGAATTTTGAATTAAATGCAGAGGCTGCACAATGATGATGTCATTGGGCTGGGATTGGTTGATTTTAATAATCCAGGATGGCAATATGGGCTGTAGATCTGAAAGCATGTTTTACTTGGCATGTGAGAGAGGGTACAGGAAGAAACTCAATACCTGTTTTCATAATGATCGAAATGCAGATCAGTGACAATTCCCTAATTTCTTTTAATTTATGGAGGGCTTCTTTACATAAGCGAGGGATTTCTTCCTTAGCAGAGTTCATTTACTTCATTGATTAATCCAAGAATTAGAGTGACATAAGGCTATATTAATTTTCCCTATTTGCAGTTTTTTATTTTTTCTGCCCTCTCTCTTGGTGTTACTTCAGCCTCCTTTTGCACCATCTACCTTCAGTATTAAATCTCACTGACCTGTTTCAAAATGTAGGACAGATACACAATGTAGACAATACAAAATGTTGTGCGCACGTATCTTTTCAGTTTCAGGCAGGAAGGCATCCTTAGAGAGCACAGATTTGGCTGGTTTGCTTACCGGTATGTGTTTGTCACGGTGACATGGCAACGGAGGAGAGTGAGGATGGACGTCTCCTCCCCTGAGCCCTTCATCTCATGCCTGTTAGTGATCAGCCTGTCAAGCAGCCAATTACACAGTCACCTATTACAGGGCCCACACAGGCGCACACAATTAGAACAGCATCTCAATGTGGAGTCTTATTAGAAACCAGTGAGGCTTTTTTATTATTAGAGGAGGGGAAGGAAAAGATCGGAGGTAGAAAAGGCTTTTATAGGTGATATCAAAGTTTCTTATATTGTTATTATTTTATTTTTTGCAGCTTTACCTACCTCAAGGTCTTTTTTTTTTATTTCTTGTGTTTTGAAAACTGTGTGGCTCAGGATTTTCAGAGCTCACACAGCTTCTTTTTTGCCCCAGTTTCCCCCCTTTTTCTCTGTTAGGCACCGTAGTATTTGGAGCAGAAATTCATCATTATGAAAAACTGGAATGTTTTAAAAGGAAGTAGAAATTTCAACACTAGTACACACATTCATACTTGAGTCCAGGCTTCGATGAATGTAACAAAGATCTAAATAAAGTACATGTATCTGCCTGGTGAGATGTGTTGCACCTGTTTTTTAAATCTAGGGTGTTGCTTTTGGACACGACTGGCTGTACAGGGGTAAACAGCAGGCACAGACTCGACAAAGTGTGGGGGAGGTCGAGAAAGAGTGAAAGAAGGGAGAGCGAGTACAGTCACAGACATCCTACCACATTCAGTCACCTAGTTTGCATTATGTGCACACTCCCTGTACACACATACAGGTAGGCAGGAAATTTGTATGACATCCAAACACTAGATCTCAGGTCATGGTATTTAAATCTTGTAGACAAGCCCCCCATTAAAATAGGTCAGGTGTGTGTCTGTAGAATATATCATATCCAAAAACCATCCCTGTTCACTTCAGCTGCACATTCACTGGAGTCTCTGGTATTGTGAGTGCTGAAGGCTACATCATTAAATATGTTTGCTGGAAAAATTTTCCAGTTGGATATCCATAAAATTCCCTTGAATTTATGAGCCCCAATGAACAAGTCTGAAAAAAATCTATTAAGCCACTACAGGTCCAGTTAGGTACTGTTTGAAACACCCAACATGTACATGATCTATGTAGATTAATGTTACTGTGTTTACTAAAGAAAACTGAACATATCATTTACTCTTACTAGATAACATCACAGTATTAATTACAGTTAATGTTGTATCTATTTAATGTGAAAAATGTGGAGCAGTAAAAGGAGATTCTTGTTTAATCAAAGCTTGAACTCCGTGTTGAATCTTACAACAGAAAAATGTCACCTTTGAAAGCTTCTTTGAAGGTGACCTTCAGTATTTTTCATTGGGAGATACTGTAAGGCCTTAGAGTTGCCAATTAATTTCACACCTACAGTAGAAGTTATTTCTGCTGCTAGTTTGACATCATCTGATAAGGATTATGGGAGTTGTAATCTTCATCCATAAAAAAACTACTAGGCCTACCGTTAACAGATTAGGAACCTTTTTTGAGTTTAATTCACATCACTTTTATTCATAAAAAGGAAAGAAGCTTAAGTATCTTTAGTTCATATTAAGAGGTTTTGAACTTCCTTGTACCTTATCATGTGTTATATCCTGTTATCGGGTGACAAAATGAAACAGTACAAATAAAATGATCGATTAAATGGGGTGTTAATATTTAAATTATGTTTGCACAGATCCATCAAACAGAAGACAGTGGGCCAGTTTGAGACTCTTTCATGTTTAAATGTTATATAGATACCTTTAGATAGTCAACTTCTTTCTGATCATTATAAGGAAGATGAGTTGACGCACTCTTTCAGTTGATATGGATAGTATCCATCTTTAACATAAGATTTAAAAATAAACCCACAAAAATATCTTTTTAACCCACAGGGCACCACATACCTTGATTTTCTATATTATTCAAACTATTTCAACACATGGCGATACTTTTGTTGTTAGCAGCTTGTAAAATAATTTAGTTCCACTTCTACAATATCAGTGTATGCTGTATTTGTTTGATTTACATGTGGTTCATTTGTGGGCGTCATTGTTTTTAATTATATTAAGTTAGACAGAAATTAGTCTATGTTACTTTTAATGTATTGTTTCTTTAACATAAAGTAAAGACCTCAGTGAACAGTTCAGGGGGGATCTGTAGAGAAGAAACACTTGCCCACCCAGCTATGTATGAAGTCAAAACTACACTTTCAGAAAATGTGTTAAACATTAAAACGATGTTAATGTTGATTTATTCATGCCTTGTTGTCAGTGTTTCTATCTTTGCACCAGCAAATAGCAGCCCTGTTAACATTTGGATGACGAGGCTTCTGCCGTCTCCAGGGTTCAGCTCTCAGCAGGAGGACAAACTGCACTTATCTTAGATTTGACACATTTTCTTCTGCAAGTAGATCAGAGTGTGTGCTAAGAGAGGATCTATAGTGTTTGGTCATCTTAAACTTCATGACTTGCATGAGCTATTGGGTCCATGCATGGCTCGGCCTCTTAAGAGCCTTAATCAATTCCTCATGGCCTGGTTAAACATACATAGAATGTATTTTGTCTTTGGGGATGGATTTAAACTTTACTCTCCCGTAGAAAAGGCTTTAATGGAAAGTTTAACCCTTGATAAGACTTTTTGTGCAGGTATGATCTGTATCTCATTGGTAATCATCGTCTATTATTGTCTGATAGATAATACATGCCTCTGGGAATGGATGCAAATTTCTCAGTAATTCAGGTGAAGCCAGCAGTTTGCGTTAAACGACTTCCAGGTAAGTCTTCCTTTTCCATGTGTCATTTACCTCATTTCCTGGTCTGGAGTAGCTCTCTTTCTTTAATCTGTTTCAGTTCATCAACAGTACACGTTATACAACCACTTCACACAGGATTACTTCAGCGGTATGAGCCCAGAAATAAATCAGTTTATGTGTGATTGACTTGCAATTAACAGGGATTATGTTTGTTGAAATAAAAACAGCATTGTGCTGATTTATAAAAACTAAAGTGTTGAGCTTTGTCAGTTATATCCTCAAGAGGAGAAGAAGTGTTTTTCGCTGATTGGCTTTGTGACACTGAGTCGAGCAGCGTAAATGCTTGGATGGAGAACAGATTGTTAGCTTCACTTTTATGCAGATATCTGTTAATTTATACAAATCACTCATCGATGGGAGCTGGTATAAGCCATTAGAAACGTCCTGCCTGTTTTGTGTTTTCCACATGACTGTTTCTCCTGCCTACATCAACACCTGCTAATATGGATTGGATAATATAGCTCAGACTTCCTATGTAGTACAACAGGCTGTTTCGAAACGGCAAAGGTACAATGAGTCATTCAAAATGAGTCATTATTAGAATTTGGAATAGTTGTGTAATTCTATGTAAAGCTATGCAAGTGCAACACTGACAAAACTAGTAAATGATTCATCATTCATACAATAATCAATCCAAAAAATACCACTTTATTTTATTAATGTTGAAGATTACTCCTTTCCTCTTTTATTTATATCATTTTCATTTCAGTATCATAAGAAATTGGCTGCTTGTCGGACTTTGACCATCTGAAAGCCTCTTGATTAATCAGCAGCTGGTTTTAAAGGGCCAGTTCACCTAGGACTCAAACTCTTCAAGAGGCCCCATTACAGGGGGACAATAAGTCCCACCCCTACATTTTTTCATTTTTATTTAAAACTCACGTCCCTACAGTATGTGTCCTGTGAGGTAGGAAGTATTTAATACCTCTGTTCTGAGGGTATGGTGCTCTCTATCTGGTAATCCTTGAAGGGGCTTGTCTAAGTGGACCTACTCATTAAACATTTACAACTCTGAGTGAAAAGATTTTTCTGAATGCATAATTAATGCAATGAGACGTCTATGGGTTGCAGAATACAGTTTGAGTTAGATCATTGTCCTCTTTTGAATCTGTTGGCCAACAGGATTGTTCCATAGTGATCCATTAGGTTTTTAAGCTACTGCAAACAGGAAAAGGAAAACAAACATCTGGTGCAAAGGCCAAATAAGGAAATAAAGTTTTTAGAAATATTCACAAAAAAAAGGCATTTACCAAAAACACTAAGGAATAGAATGGCGTTCGGGCAGGCCGTCCACCAACGATCCAGAGTTGTGGCTGCTAACTGCTCTGCTAATGTTAGCATAAGGGATATGCATGTGGTACTGTTGATGTTTTTCATACTGTTGTGAAATCTTGACTTTGAAGTTTGATTGGTGGTGGGCACTGTCCTTGGTACTGAAATCATGCTGCTGCCCTTTTTTTTGATTATGACATGTACTGGTTGTTCCCCAGTAGCAAAGGCCAGGGACAATTATGATAACAGTCTTGAAAAATCACCAAAAAAGCCCGTATTGTTAAAACTTTTTTTTCATGATATTTAATGACTTATGCCCTGACGGAGTCAAAATGAACCTGGACCTTTATTTAGTTACTAAAGAATGATTTATAGGGGCGCGCTGGTAGCGCAATGGTTAGGGCGCACGCCCCATGCATCAAGGCTGTCATCTCGAGAAGGCCTGGGTTCACTTCCACCCATGGCCTCTCTCCACATGTCATTTGCCACTCTTTCTCCTTGGTTTCCAACTCTATTCACTGTCCTCTCTCTGCATTAAAGGCACAAAAGCCCAAAAATAAATCTTTTAAAAAAAAAAGAATGATTTATAAAGACCTTGATATTTATAGTACAAACCATTTTATTGCTCTATATGACAAATTCCAAGGAACTAGGTCACATGTTTTCCTGCTCATCAGGAGCTATTGACTGCACCTGTGATGTTCTCTCTCAGCTGATGGCTGATGACAATCAGCTGGGCTGGGAGGCTATATTGGGAGGTTGGGGTTTCCCATCTCAGTTGTGTGTCTCCAGAGAATCGATACCATCAGTTGGCTTTCTGTATTTTCAGTTCAAGTAAAAATCTAAGTCGAGTGTGTGATTGAATTGATGTTTTTCTTCTAGCCACCTTCTATTCCACCCTATTCCAGAGACTAGCACTTCTCTTTTGTTTTGGCTCCAATGTTGTGTTTGTCTATAATTATGATAGAATCAGTGGGAGGCTTAGGGGGGCTATGCTCCTTCTGCTACCTTTCTCAAATCCAAGGCCTACTGTTTTTGTACCCTTTTGTGACCAGTACAATGTTTGTTAGTTCCCTAACTCACGACCCCTATCCACCCAGGTGTTGTTTCTTGGGTAACGATCGCTAACCTTTTTCAATCATGCACAAATGCAGGGCTAATGGCTAAATGCTGTGGCTAAATTGGTAGAGTCTGTCCTCTTTCCACCAAAAGGTCGGGGGAATTCGATCCCCAGCTCCTGCAGCCACAGACACTTAACCCCAAGTTGCTCCCACTGCTTCGATGGTGGTGTATGAGTGAGTATGAGTATTATGGTAGTGTGTGAATGGGTGACTGTGACCTCTCATGTCAAAGCTCTTTGAGTCGTCAGAAGACTAGAAAAGTGCTATACAAGCTCAAGTCCATTTTCCATTTTCCATGCAAGCAGTCCTTAATTGAAGTTTCCTGTTTGTAATAACTTGGTGTGATCCGTTGTGCATCCAAAATAATGTTACAAACATCCTCAGGTCATGAACTTACAATCCAAAACTTCTCTGATTGTCAGTTGCTCAGCAGGAGAGGATGTTTGCTTATAACTGTCCCAGTTTGTGGTGCTTACGCTTCAGCTCTTCACCCCGCAGCGCACTATCTTCACTATCATTGTGCATGCTCTGGTATTCATCTGGCTGGTATGACTATGATGGATGGCTTCTATTGCTCCTGGGTTTCTATAATCATCACACCACCAAGATGTCATATTCTTGCCCTTCAGAGCTTGAGAAAATGAAAGCTGCGCTGTGTAAATGTTACCCTACCACTCCGCTCTCCTGCAGCCCCACTCCTCCTCTTTTGATGGGAAGCCTCGTAAAATCCTTTCTTGTTGAATGTTGGCATGCACGTAGCATTAATGTGGCTCTGCAGCAGGAACGCACAATGACAATGACCGAGGCACATATTGACAGAAGTGTGGTCCTCATGGTATGTGTGTAAATGCCTTTAAGTAACTGTGTAGGTTCAAATATCTCAGGGACAGACTTTGTCCAGTCACCAAACTCCCCCGCATCACCCAGCCTACTCACTCTTATCTATAGAGTGAAAGGTCAGCCCTGCCCAGTGCCCTTCTGCTGACATCTGCCTGTTTCTTTTAAATTAAATTAAAACCCAGGCTAAAAGGTCATGCCTACTGTGTGTCAACACCTGAAGGTATCCAGAGAGGACACAGTGCAACAGTGAAATTCTGTAACAGCGTTTTACTGCCTCTTTTCCCTGTTGTTGTGGCTTCATCAAGCGTTTGCCGAACTCAAAATTAAGGTGATCAAGCTAATGGCTGCAGGTTATAGGTTAGAATAAATGTATTCTGCTTTACTCTTTCCTTTTTTTCTCTCCCTTACCCAATCCAAACACACACTAATAAACTGCGCAAACACAGGGCCCGCGACAAACTGAACAAAGAGAGTGCCAAACACGTAGATGGATTAAGGCCAAGCATTTTCAATTTGCACAGAGGTGATTTCCATCCTGTCTGATGATAGAGCAATCCTGCTGAAAGAGCACAAAACAAATCAGGACAAAAAAAAAAGAACTTGGCGAGGACCCTGTGTGTGTGTGTGTGTGTGTGTGTGTGTGTGTGTGTGTGTGTGTGTGTGTGTGTGTGTGTGTGTGTGTGTGTGTGTGTGTGTGTGTGTGTGTGTGTGTGTGTGTGTGTGTGTGTGTGTGTGTGTGTGTGTGTGTGTGTGTGTGTGTGTGTGTGTGTGTGTGTGTGTGTGTGTGTGTGTGTGTGTGTGTGTGTGTGTCCCTCCCTTACCAGAATATGAAACTTAAAAGATGTAGTTTTACTCTCCCACACAATAAAGAAGTCTTATTGCAGTTCAGTCCTTGTGTGTGACCTAAAACTCCAAACATATTTCTATTTTGTCTAATATGTTTGATATGGGAAATGTCATCTTAAAGGAGGTCAATTTAAATGTAAAGTGGATCTCAAAGACACATGAAGCTTGGAGTTCCTCAGGGTGCTATCTTTGGTCCCATCTTTTCATACTTCAGTCTTCATTGTGGCCAGCATTTGTATAGTTGCATTCATTCAGCATATCCACTACACTGACTATAAAATACACGTTCCCCATCACGTTTACAAAATAATCTACTAACCAAATGTTGACACATCCATGTTTATATTAAGAATTGAGGTTGGTGCAATTTAAGAAAGAAGAAGAAAAATCAAGGTAAACATGGATTTATACTTCCTTTAGGTTTAAAATAGACTTTGGACTTTATCAGCTAATTAAAAGTTAATTATCACTGAAGATTATCTTTGATCAAACCAACCTTTGATGTTAAAGACAGTTGTTCAGTTTTCTACTCAGCCGGGAAGCATTTCCAAGCACAACTAGCCAGCCACTGAAAAGGTCAGGAGAGAGCTCAGTACAATTTACTTTGCAGCCGGTTCATAGAAAGAAATAAAAGGGTAAAAAAATAGAACAGAAAATACCAGCTTCAGTTCTGTCCTGCTGGCTCTGCCGTAACAGGTTTTAAATTAACCTGCATGCATTTGTTGCTTTGTGACACCTTCTCTCAGCTCTCTTCAGCTTCTGTTTAAAGAAATGTATTAAGTTATTCCTTAAAAGATAATTTCTTATTAAAATTGTAGTTAGGGAATAACATGATGCTTCTCAAGATCATTTCTGGGTACTCTAGCATTTCTACATAACTGCTTATCCTTTCTGGGCTCCCACTCAACAGTTGTTTCTATCTATCTACAGTCTTAAAAATCACAGGGTCAGAAGGAAATGTAACATGTGAAACAAGGAGAATGAAATGCAAGTTTCCAAAGTAATATCTTAAATAAATATATTCCCACCGTCCTCTCTCATCTGACTGACACATTTAAGCCACTTGAGCCAGCAGGGGGCTCTCAATCAAAACAATGAGAAAGATGATGTCATGGCTGGCGGGGAATCATGGAAGTGATTCTGTCCACTACTTCACCCCCGCCCCAGATGAAACATGACCGTTTTTTTTATCACAGCAGGCATACAGCAACAGTACGGCAGCTTTCAGTAGCAGTTCCGGCTTCCTTATGTTAGGGTCTTTGGTGTAACATCCGGTGTTTCCATGGCAACAACAAACATATCATGCCTGTCATGGCGGCTCTGTCATGGCCACCGCCACAAAAGACATGTTACAACTTTAAAATAAGGATTTATCAGGCTTTGATAATTGTTGGAGCTAATGTAAGTACTCAACTAAAAATGACATACAGTAGGATAGGTAATTTAAAGATAATAATAATTTAGATATTTGAGTGTAAAAATCCTACATACTACACCTTTAAACAGTGGTTGTGGAAATTCTTTGTTTTAGCTAGATGTTTTATCATCATAAAAACTGGCTCAGCAACTATTTGCTCTGTTTTGCTGTGATTTTAGAATCATAGTCAAGCTTGGCATGAGAATCTAAACATTCAGTGTAATGTTGTAGCTGATAAAAGGATTATCTGCATAACTTGTTTTTTACAACAAATGAGTAGAGGAGCAAAGAAAGTGAAAAATGTGTTCACAGCATGACACTGGATAGGAATAAAATCTTCTCACAGCACATGTCAGAAGTAACACATCAAACAACTTCTGATAGGACAACTTGTCAAGACTGAAAGAGAAAATGCATTTCGTTGTCCCTTGAGGGGAACTCTTCTAACTGTTGAAGAAAGCATCCAAAAGGGATTGAACAGGCATAGAGAGACGTTTTAAAACATGGCAAACAAACAGCAGCATTAGTGTAAAACATTCAAAATGTAACTATGACCTGGGGCTTTTAAAGCTTTCATACTATGATGGATGTTTTTTAAGGCCAGTGAAATTCAGATGTAGAACACCTAACAAACTTTAAACATTTATGGAAATATGAACATAGTAAATGTAAAACAGACATTTATCTGCTGCTTGAAAAAACATATTTGTTGTGAACATGAGAAGCTTCACTACAACACAAATAACTTGAACTGTGTTGTGTTGTGTGTCGCAAAGCTGACTGACTTTCTTTCTAATTTGGCTAGATCGCCATGGTTACTTACTCTTAACCTGTTCGATACCAGGTTATGTTCAGAGTTAAGGCTTTAAATCAGCTGTAGAGTGCCATCATTTTGTATAATTTATTACATCACACATACTGTATGCATCACATCAGTGTTAATGTACATACTGTGAAGGTTACCCTTGTATGAGCCTTAGTAGCTGAATACATCCATGGAAGTTATGTAGCAAGCTCCAGTGTTTATGTACCTGCCTGAGGGCGGTCCTGGGCCCAGCTGACACATTAGCTGAAAATTCATATGAAATGATGCAACAGGTAGTTGCTTGCTATGTCCTTCCCTTGTCATTTGTCCTTGTGAGATAAACAATTTATAAAGTCATACACTGTGCAAACATGCTGATCCAAACTGTAGCTGTGTGAACTATCAATTCTGTTCTCCATAGTAAATCCTTTCTGCAGGTTCACGTACAGTGAAAAAGATACTCTGCTTCCGTGTGTCTGCAGCTGTGTGAAGTGGAAATGGGCTCCACATTAGAATATTTCTAGCTGCACAGCTGGAAAGCTCTTTAAATGCAAAGTACACCATTTATTTGTGCTTATTATAGATATACTGTATGACTGTGTGCCGATAGTGGTAGAAAAAAACCCTGTGGTGCTAGAGTAAAAGAGAAGGATACTCACTGTTTCCTGCTTTAATAAAAACGAGATCCAGATATAAATGCAACAACAGCGGGCCACAAACAAAACAGAATGGAGTGATGCTACCTAGAGGCTCATTGATCAAAGTCTCGCCTGTTGACAGGGCCTTCTCATTTTAGGAACCGCCAGAGACCACAGAGGAGTAAATAACAACTGCTGCACTTCACATAATAAAAACATGTCAGCATGCCCTCTCTTTACTCTTTTTTCCAAAGCTCTTTTAGAGGTTGAGAGATATAAAATATTTTCTTTGCAAATTGTTGTGACTTCCATTATTTTACTTTTTCTGTGGTAGAAAGTAAAATGCTGTCCTTCAGACTTTTCCTACTGAAAGATGGCTATATTCAACTTTGCACTAAAAAATGGTACTATCACTGCATGGATTATAATCAGACACAGTGTTGAGTTCAACTTTTTTATAAACAAAAAAGATGATTAAGTAGCTATGATAGACCATATCACATTGCACCCATTGTGTTAGATGCTACTGTATGTTGAGAATAAACCCCATCAGGTGATTCTATGAAATGTACTCATCCTCACACCCACACACATATACACCCATATATGATATGAGAACACTCAGATGTTGTGTCATATTAGCAGGCGGCCACACAGCCCGTCTGCATCTCTGTGATGTGTCTCCTGCAGAGCTCTCCCCACATTATCAATCGCCCCACTGAGCCAAATGCGAGTAATTGTAACGTTTCTGTTGGCTCACACTACAAAGTCACAGCGACTGCTCTGTCACACATGTGGAACGGAGACAAATGGGAGAAGCTCAGTGAGTTTTGAGAAGGAAGTGTCTTATAAAAGCAAACTGCACATTTTCTGTGTGGAGGAGAGAGTCGGTAACTGAGCTCTGATTGGTCGTGTTCGCCAACAGCAATAAACAAAGTCATCTCACAGGCAGTATCCAATAACACAGATGGAACAAACGCTTACCCAATCCCATTTGTGTCCTCTGTGGCAGTTTCTCAGGACTTTTGAACAGTGCACTGTGGTTACACACATTTTTTATGCTCATGTCGGAGGAAACATTTATGCAGGTTATTTATACAAGTATGCACATGAGCCATCTCATTTGAAATAAAACACAAACCTGCCAGCTAAAGAGCCCTGCGTTCTCTTTTCTGTCCCATTGAATGTAGAAGGTTTTCTAATCAAGTGAATTTATTTTACTCAATAACATCCTTCCCCTCAAGTGCGCCCATAACGCACGCCGTATGTGAGCCTATGCACTGGGCTGTGACATAACGGTTTAAGGAGAACCATGGGTTGGTGTAAGCTTTGACCTGCTTTACAATATCACAGATACAGAACGACCCAAGAGATAAATGTTTTTTTTCCTTCTGATTTAAAACAAAGCAAATGAGCTACAGGTGTGAAAGCTCCTGAAACACTAAACTTTATCAAGGCAAACATTTCATTAAATAACCCGAGAGCTTTACTTTGCATTCAATGCCGGAGTTTTTATTCTTTAAACAAAGTAGGCATTGACAAAAATAAAGACTGAGAATCTAATTGCAAATCCCACTTTTTTTTAACTACCAAAACTTCAACTCCAGCTTAATGGCTCAGGCCTCTGAAGCCATATTTACATTTGGATGTACAGTGCAAACAAACAATCAAATTAGGAATCACATTATAAATACAACCTAAACGTATATGAAGAAACAGGAGTAAATTGTGCATCATTGGTGCAACACTACAGGTTTGATTTTGGTTACATTTCTAGGTTATAAAAGAACAATATGAATACTTACTTTGTGTGGAACCTGTGTGCTTCATGAAGGTTTAGTTGGAGAAAGTGGTCTAACATCCTTGATCGCTGCTAGTGAGTCATGCCAAGTTGATGTCATTTAAAATTGAAAAGGTTTTAAGTAGGCTATTTATACTTTATGCACAATTATAGTAAAGAGCCTCAATGATAATAACGCTCATTATTTTATTCTTTAGGTTTTAAGTAATAATTTTTTAATGACCCACATTTAAGAAAGATGTCTCCACTCCACTGTCTTGTGATTGCTCTTGCAGAGAGAAAACTTTAAATATAATGGGTTGACAGACAGGGCAGTGAGTATTTCATTATTATTTAAATTTCTACTAGAATAAGAAAAAGATCACACGGTGGACGGATGATGTCAGTTTATTACCTATTTGACCACAAACAGATCCTCAAGGCAGGTCAACATGAAAGAGACTCTTTCATTTGTTGCCTCAGGCTCTGCCAGAAAGTATGACAGAGATCATCTGTAATTCATTTGAACTATGATTGATTAAGGTTGTCAAGATACCAGCAATTAGAAATGATATATGATTGTAGTAAAAGTCAAACAATATTGATACCTGTGTAATTACCATGGCAACATAAATTGCAGAAATGTCTTGTTTTTAATTACAAAATAAAAGCATACATGTTTCTATCCCTTATGACCAGCAGCAGCTTCTAAATCTAAAGTCATTTTACAGCTTTGGTATTTTTTTATTCTATTGATCATCAACAGAGTGGAGATTGTGTAGTTTTGAATCATGTGGTATCCAAATAATCAAAGTATTGACGATTTATAAACACCTTATAACAGACACTTGAAATGCTTTAAATATATCAAACTACAACAATATTTTTGTATCCCAAAATATTCTGTTAAAATGTGCCCTTGTTCATATTTGTGTATGGTCTCTTTATGGGGGAAATAATCTGCTGGGTTGTTCTAGTTTTTTATAATCTGAAATGGAAATGTTGTTTTGACTTAAGATTGAAAATGTTTGAAGACATGAATCTCTTTAGATGATTAAAAGCAAGTCAAAGTAGGCGATCAGCATCCCGTCTGTGATTTTATTAGGTGAGGTCCAAACTTCTAAAACTCTCATTAAGAATTTAGTGACGGGTCTCGTAAATATAAGTGAAGATATAAGTGAAGCTTCAATCATTTCAATGAAGCTTAAAAAGCAGAATTCATTCTCATTCATGAACAGTCTGAGGGTTGTCTGACCTGAAGTCTCAGACCTTGTTACTTACCTCTGCTTTAGTGTCAAAGGGCTGTTTCCAGACCTGCTGCCGTGTTCCTCTGAAGCTTTGTGCTCATTTCAGGACGTTTTCTGTCTGGTAGCCTGACACGTCTCTCTGGAAAGAAAAATGCAAAAAAGAAAAAGTGCATGAACTGCAAGCTGTAAGTGAGTCTTGTGACAATCTGGAAGAGTTCATATATCACAAAATGTATTTCAAAGCCTTATTATAAAGAGTTCTATAAATACTGCATTATGTCATTTCTTTATTGTCTTTTTCGACAACGAGGGAGGGGCTGCACATAACAACACAATCACATTATGGAGTCTTAAAGTCTTCTCAGACAAAAAGGGGGCGCGCTGGTGGCGCAATGGTTAGGGCGCACGTCCCATGTGTTGAGACTCTCATCTCAAGTGGTAGGCCCGGGTTCGCTTCCACCCGTGGCCCCCTTCCTCATGTCATTCCCCGCTCTCTCTCCCTGGTTTCTGACTCTATCCACTGTCCTCTCTCTGAATTAAAGGCACGAAAAGCCCAAAATAAATCTTTTAAAAAAAAACGGCTTCTACACTGTTTAAGAACAGATGTTATGGTAACACCTGGGAGGTTTTGTTGGGCTTTATAAGCCCTAAAATACAGCTCAGACGTTTCTTCATGAGGACCCAGCTTGGGTTCTTGGTTCACTCGTGCTGAAAACCATCAGAAAGAGTTCACTCTTTGCTCACTCATCTGAGCTTTTTGCCACTCAGATACAGTTGAACAACATATCAGTGTGTGCTGGAGGGATTATTAGATGCAGTCTGGCTGTGTGTTGGATCATTAGTATGCTCAGACAGGATCAGTCAGTCAGGCTTAAACGCGCTCAGACTTCACTCATCCTGAATCTCTGAACAGCACAGCACTGCTGTCAGAGTTGCATCAATCAGATGTCCGGCTGGCTACGTAGATCAAGTTGGTCTGAAAGATGGAAATGTTTTCAAACACATTCAACACGTTCATCCCTAATATCTTACTATGTATAGTATATAGTAGTATATATCGATACTACTATATCTTATCTCCCTGTGTGTGTGTGCAAATAGATAATACACAAAAGGTGAGATGGAGGAAGCAATCTTTCTTTTGGTTCAGGAAAGAGAACATGTTGTTTTATTTTTAAGCCAAATGTATCCAAGATCAAGCATACATGAAGGGAGACTTTTGTTGGGAGTTAATTTTGATTGCTAAATGAAGTGCTAACATTGTGTTTTGGTTGCAGTATCACAATTATTATTCGTGATGCAGTGGTTAGCACTGTCGTCTCACAGCAAGAAGGTTCCTGGTTTGATTTCCCAACCGGACTTTGGCTTTTCTGTGTGACGTTTGCATGTGTGGGTTCCTTCATCTCACAGTGTAATGACATGCAGGTTATGGAAATATGTGACTCTAAATTACCCGTAGGTGTGAATGTGAGTGTGAATGGTTGTTTGTCACAACAAATGCCAGTCAATCACATGTCAGCCCTGTGACTGACAGGAGACCAGTCCAAGGTGTACCTGCCCGCCTCATGCCCAATGACAGCTGAGATCTGCTCCAGCCCCCCGTGACCCCAAACAGGGTAGACCTTATAGATACTAGAAGAATAGAATTAATATTGCTAAAACAATACATTATTATAATATTTTCATATTAGACATTTTTGAATCCAAGTTCTTAAGTATCAATATTATTTATCATGCTTACCTTTGGACTATTTTTACCTGTAACGTATTTTAGCTTCGCTGAACCAACCTCTTCTCTAAGTTTAAAATGAGGCAAACTTGAGTCAATGATTTGAGAAATGGATTCATTACATAGTTGAACACTTTGTGACAACATGACTTTAAGAACAATAACACTTTTTTCTGGGGTTTTTAACAGGGGTGAGTACTTCTTATGATCCAGATTGTGGGAAATGTGTACCTTCTTATTTTTGGAAGCAAAACTCAGACTATATAATACATTATAAAATAAGATTAAAGAGCTTTGTACTTTGACATAATAAACCAGAAATAACCCCTCTGTCTACTTAGAATAGAAACTTCAACTCTTAAAAGTTTTAACCTGAAGCCTGTCTGGATCTATTTAGTCTCTAGATGTTGTGAGCTGTTCTACATAAAACTTTAAGAAGTGTTGACTTTAATTGAATTGTTTTGGAAAGCTGTGACCTCGGAGGGTTACAATGATCTCCTCTCTGGAGTGTGTGTGTGTCAGTGTGAGAAATGTGGTGACCTTTTTAAAAAAGCATATTAACCTGCAGATCACGACTGTGCCTCTGTGCACCAGGAAACAATCAATTTCAGCTGTCTGTCTCATTTCTGCTGTTTGAGATCAAACTGAACCGCTGTACGATGTGAACAAAGTCTGCTGTTAGCAGGGGTGACACAAATGCTGCATGACCTTTCAGAGAGAAACGATACTGATGTGGCTGATATTGGTGTACACATTTCTTTAGTGAAAGACTGCAGTGCAGGTGGAGGACAAAAGAGAAGCAATAAAACGCAGGAACCAAAGTTGGAGGAGTAAGAAGTTTGGGGGAGATATATATGGTGAGGAGGAGGGGAAGATTAGGGAGTGAAATTGGATGAAAGAGTCTGAAGGAGAGAACTACAACAGACAGAAAGGATAGCATGAGGAGAATACCATTCATTATTAAAATGAAGACTGCTTGAGTTATAAAATACATCCAAAAAAGACTTGTTAAAAGCTGTAAGGAGTTCTACAAAGCAAAGTTAAGGAGAAAAGAGGTATAATTAAATTTTAATTATCCCAACTGAAGGTCTCAGACTGAAGATATATGTGTTTTCTGCACTTTGGCTCGCTCCATGTTTCCATCCCTTTTTCATGTCTGAGGAAGCTACAGTTCATTTACACTCTCTAATCTGCTACAAGCTTTACCCATTTAAGAAGACAAAGGTAGAAGCAGTTGGACAGAGTCGATATCTAATCTCTCCGCTGTTCTCCTCCCTCTGCCAAGACACACAGGCGATGGAGAGACATCAGGGGAGCTGAAGTACGAGAGGCAGAGATTAGAGACAGCCCACACACTTTTCTCACTTTTTCACAGAAAAAATAAATTTGTGTCTTGGTTGATTAAGCAGCTCTGAATGCTGGTGTGATTGGGATAAAATCACTAGAGCCACATTAGAGACACATATTCGTAGTGTGAAGATGTCCCTGAATGTGATAAAGGAGCATGACGTCACCTTTGAAATAAAACCCAAAACACAGTCTGTACTCAGACATGAGGTGTGCCCTGATTGGCTGATCTGCAGGTCCATGAAGACACATTAACTTCTAGGGTGAAACCTGGGATAAAAATTGTGGGTTTTTTTTTTTTTTTTTTTAAGGTGTTTGGTTAAGAAAAATGACTGAAATTTGCAACCCACTGCTCTCTGAATCTATGATTTCAAAGGAGGAGCCCCCCCCCAGTGCTGCTCCAAACAGTTTGATTTAGACACAAAGAATGAATGTTAAAGACTATTTCAATCGTTTTTTTTTCAGCAGTATTGAAAAGGATATCTGATTAAAAAAAAACAGAAATGATGTCAAACAACAATATGAGTCTTTCCTGTATAAAGAGTTGAGAAGGGTTGGTACAAAACATAGATACTCCATTATAGTGTTCTGACTTTGATACAATGATGATACAATTGTCGTATCACTGGTGCCAAATAAGCATCATTTAAATAAAGAAAAAAGTGCAGCGATCTGAAAAGATTTCCCTGCCAATTTGACTCACTGCGTCTTTATGACTTCTCACACATTCAGACATGAATGAGGGCAATATAAAAGAAGAAGTTTACAGAGGATGAAAGACGAAGAGGACGGGACAAACTCTGACAGCTGTGAAAATAAGTGATGAAGCATGATAGGAGTTCAAAAAGACTCTAAATTGCTGTGAATAGATTCATTTATCCTGAAACTTTTCCTTTTAAGGGGCCTTTTAGTCTATGGTTAATCAGATATTGTGACGTATATGATTGTCTGCGAGGTTGTACTTTGTTATTAATGTTATCGAGGCCCATATCACGTATTGCATTAATGGTTTCCCTGCAATTCACAGCCCTATTGTTAAGAGCCTGGGATAATCCTGACCTCAATGGCATCCAGAAAATGAAACAAGTCACCTCTTTGGCACCTTTTTCAAGCTTTGTGTGAGAGTATGCCCACAGTCTCAGACTGCCAGAGGAGCTGATCTATAGATTAATTTATATGTAGTTAAAAATGGAGCAATTATATTAATCCTGGATGTCAAAATGACTTTAATTTAGGCTTGAATATTGGTTTTGCAGTCTTAACTGCACACACTCTTTTTCTCTGATCTTTTTTCTTAGTCTGGGGTTTTTCATAGATTGTTTCCTTGATGTAGAATTAAGCTCAGATCTGCTTGCCCTTGAGACTGGTTTTACAGTTACAATGGCTTCAAACTAATAAGTTATCAGAGTTGAATAGCTGGAGCAGGAAGCAGGGTTTCTCCAGTCTTGGAAAGTTTAGATAAATACCTGAAATGTCTTTCTATATCCGTTAACATGGGGCTCGTTTTACTCAGCGAAGGTTGTCGACATATTGCAATTAATGTTATAGCGGCCAAATATTCACTATACCTCCATGGTTGTAAAATCTGGGGAAATTAACTCTTTGACAATTTCCAGCTGCAGAAATATTTGAGAGAAACAGATTAAATCCTGAATTTAGGAGCTGCTCAATGTCTACCTGCTAAGTGCTCCCTTATTGTAAACATTTAAAAATGACACATAAATCTAGTACCATGTGAGCTTATGGTACATGGTTTGCAAAACTCAGAAAATCAATAGCAACTGTAAATATTGTTTTTATGCTTTATCTTTATCTTTAAGTCACTGCATTTGTACATAGCCTTTAATTCCAGTCCTACCTGGTAGTTATTGCTTATTTTATTGCTTATTTACTATCTCTATTCCATTTTATTTTTCATTCTTAAATTATTTCTATACTTCCTACTTCTGTTTGTCTTTTAGAGCAATGGTAAAAACTGAATTTCCCTCTGGGATTAATAAAGTATTTCTGATTTCTGATGACCTGCAAACACGGTAACTTTGGTGCTTAGAAATAATAGATAGATTTCTTTGAACTATATGTCTCACATCTGAGACAACAAATACAATGTTTGATGTAATCTTCTCCATCTGTAACCTGCTAAATCCAGAAAAATGGAAAAATAATTAAAACGCTGTAAGACCATTTCAGCTTGTTAAAAAAATAATCAGGTGTTATGTAAATGATGGAAAAATAAAGATTAGAGCAAAGGGCTCTTTAGAGCTCAAGTACTGACGTATTTTGACACTTTCATTTTAGGAACTTTCTAACACTCTAAGAATCAAGAAACATCTTTATTGCAAGACTTAAATGTTTTCCGTATAGATAAAGACTGAAACTTAACTTCACAGACAGCAGATATGAGATAACTGTTAAGACAGTGAGGAAGCAAAATGAATAATGCATTCACTCAAAATAAATCTAAAGTGTAATCTGCAGTGCTGAATAATCTGGATGTATTACTGACCAGCAGGGCACACACACACACACACACACACACACACACACACACACACACACACACACACACACACACACACACAAATATACAAACACACAAACCTGAAAGAGAGCTGCAGAAAAGGAAGCATTACAGTGAAAAAAGCGCTTAAGGAGCAGATAAAAGTCCTTCCCTGCTCTTAGTGTAGCTTTAGGGATCAGTGGTCTGTAGTTGCCAATTTATCTGCCATCTCCCCCTCTATGTGTCGCCACCATTCAGCCCCGAGCCGTCTGACCCCGCCTGTTCATCACATCGCTCTGATAATGTCACGAGAATCTTTGACAATAGTCCTGATCAAAAGACTCCAGTCGGAAAATTCAATGGGAGTGTAATGGTCTGTCTGCTTGCCTCTTCTGTCTTCCAACACTGATCTGCACGCACTTTTTCAAACTGATATAAAATGATGTAAATGTGTGTTTCTCTCTTCTGTTTTCTTTTTCATCCAATTCTCAAAAGTTGCCTTATAAATCCATCTGACGTTTTAGAGTTACTCAAACCATCGTAATGTCCTCACATTAGTGTGCTTTATGAGATTCAGCCGGCTGATTTAGTTGTTTTCCAGTTTCTACAAACATTGTCAACACTTTTTCAGGCAGTTTCAGAATGTGATGGAAATGGTAGCTGCGGGTCATTGGGGCTTATAAAGCATGAAGTCACAGAAGACTGAATTCTATTGAGTGGAGACGCTCAATTCCAAGAATGCTGCTTTGTTTTGTGTCATGACAATTTCTCCGATAAGTATTGTTTTTATTTTAGTTTTAGGATATATCAGACTGCATGATTTATCATCACACAAAAAGGAAAAATCAAAAACCTCTTGTGAAATGGCGGCTTGATTATTGTCTAATGAACTTCTACATGTAAGATTCCAATGGGTAACTTCCTGTGATTCATCAGTGCGGATGTGTATGCTTTCTTTGTTTAGTCTAATTAACTTTGTGCACATTTAGAGCTGAGGCCGTCCATAAGGGGGGACAAGGGGGAAAGCTTCTGGGGCCCTGCTTCATGAGGGGCCTGTTTAGCAAAAACATAATCCATCCTACATTGTAGCACAATAACACAGTTTTGTTTAACACCTAAATACTCACCTTCTTATTAACACAAAAAAACACATTTTGTTTCTAGTTGCCTATTTCAAAATCGAACAACCCCCCTTCCTTCCATTTCTTAATTCTTGTTTGTGATGTTGACCTCATTGGCGGGTCCATAGAACTTAAAGGTTGGACCAGTAAGTCGGACTTTGTTAACCCATACCAGGAACTGCACAAAAATGAGGATGGCAGAAAATAAAGGAGGCTATAGGGCATTTGGCCTAAAGACAACAATAACTTGTTACAAAGCTTTTTCATTCGGATCAAAAAACTGATTGGAGGCTATCGCTACTGATCCAATATGCATGCACTAATATGATTAAATGGCGTCTGCAGGGGGCCCATGCACTCTGCCTTTCATGGTCCCAGCCATTTCTTCAAGCATGCTCAGAGAAGCAATTCATTTACTAATCTAACGTAAAGTAATTTTAAGGTGACTGATCTAACATACACTCATGAAGTACAAATTGTCTGTGTAGAATAGATCTGTGTAGATCAAGCTTCAACAAGCACATGTTGTTTGTTTAAAGTCTTATAGTTGATCAAAGTGCACCGTCTGACCACCATGTTCAGAAATGTATCTGGTAAAAGCATTAAGAAAAAAAAAAGAACTGAAGAAGGAAGAGCTTTTGTGGGAAGCAATTAGTTTGAGCAGAAGCTCAGAGGGGATATAATTCCTCACTCACCACTTGCCAAGTGATACATTTTAATTTGCATTTAAAACTGTTGACAAGTGAAGAAAATCTGTCTATTAAGGATTATTTGTGAAGCAGCAGAGAGGGGAGAGAGGATGGTTCCAAGTGGTTCTGTAGTTTTTTGTTTTTTTGGCTTAATCTTTTCGCTGACTTTTGTGTTATTCATTCTGTAACTCATGTTGGAGAGGTTATAAGTAAATGAGTGGTATTATTGCAGAGTTGAATACATTAATCTGCCTTCTGATGAATGTATTGCACTCCCTTGCTGCCAGTTATTGCTTAGACTAGAAGTTCACTGTTGTTGATTTTACAAAGTATCTGGCTTAATGATGCATAAGAAGATGAATGAAAGTATTCTTTGTGGATGTGGATGTTACTCTGTAAGACAAGCTTGACTGTAGTTAAGACTTTAGATCAGCTGGGGAAAACATGTAAGGACTGATATCAACAGGATGGATCTGAAAGCTCTCGCACCGTTTTCACACTTAGTTTTCTGCTTTTTGTTTTAAATCAACAAACGTGCAATCCAAAATGTCATGGTTTGTAATCAGATGATCTGCATCCACATATCGATGTATCCTTGGGCAAGACACTTAACCCCAAGTTGCTTCTGCTGCTTTGTTGGTCGGTGGCATATAACTGTGTATGAATGGATTAGTTAATACTGTTGGACCCTTTACAAAGCAGCCTCAGCTCTTTGAACTGGTGTGAATGGGAAGGTGTACCCGTGGTGTAAAATAACTGTGAGTAGTCAGAAGACTATAAAAGCACTTCACAAGCTCAAGTCCATTTATCATTTACTATTACATGTATCTATAAATTATAGTCTCACTTCAAGCTAACACAAAAAAACATTGTTTTCATCACATAAAATACAGTCACATTGAAATTAAGCAAAGACTCTCGATGCTATTTCCATACAGATTATCACCAGCCTTGTCCTTCAAACTGACTTTTGATCATTAAACATGCCGTCTTTTTAAATGCATCAGATTCTGCTCATCATGTTTCTCAGCAACATCTGTCTAAAAGCTCATACAGTCCTCATATGACAAGTGAGACGTCACTACAGGAAAGGCAGCTTGTTCATGTCTACATGCTTCATGTGTTAGTCCTTTAGAGCTGCTATAAAACCTGAAAGTGTTTCACACTCCTCTGCCTTTCCTCTGCCACGTGCACGTTTGTGTTCAGAGCCACAGGGACAATCACTTTTGAAAAGTTTGGATTTATAATTGGAAGTTTCAGGGCGGTTTTAGTGTGCGGACGTGTGTGGCATTTAAGTGCGGTCAATCGAACTGCACTGTGCAGCAGGAGTTGTTTTCCTCTCTTTATGAAGAATGTGTGAGGCTATTATAAAACGGCTGCATTGATTAGAGCTTTAATCGTAAACATCATTGCCGATGGTTGTGGTTTAATTGCCCAGAATGCATCGCTGTGGCGGCGCCACTGGTGTGAAGCAGACATTGATCACAAAAAATGAAGTGCTTGCGACTCAGGACAGGGCCCATCTACTCTGAAATAGAAGTATAATGAGGGAGAGGAGGGGGGAGAAGAATAATGAGAGGAGAAGGAGAGAAGCAAAGGAACGTCGATGATGATTGGAGAGGCAGCAGCACAATCAAGTGGCTCAACTTTAACCAAACAATGCTGTATGTGTCTGGGGGGAGAATTTGTAAGAAAATATAATTCTGAGGTTTTTTTAAAATTACTGACTCTATTCTCAAACTCTGTATTCTTTAGTTAACGTGCAACGTGCAGGGGTTCATCTTGTGTCATGTTTAAACCCCCACCACTAGATGGCCATGTCATAATAGATCTTCACCTATTTTAATCTTTCATAAGAGTAAAACATGTTAAAAGGACAAAAGTATGTAAAAAGAAGTCACTTATAAAACACAAGTCTACCAAACAAGCAGGATCGTGAGTGGTGCAATTTATTCCTCTTCCTTGCAATATGGCGATATACATTAAACTGTTACCCCTGTATCGTGATATGTATCATTTAACCAGATTATTGCAGATAAACGGCAAAATCATTCTTTACATTCATAGTTTGGTTGTAAGATTTATTTCTATGCTTTTTGTGTCTTTATTGGAGAGATAGGACAGTGGACAGAGTTTGAAATCAGGGTAGGAGAGAGTGGGGAATGACATGCGGGCAGCCCAGGTTCAAATCTGACCTGTGGCTCCATTCCCTCATGTCATGCCCCACTCTCTCTGTCCCCTAATTTCAGACTCTATCCACTGTCCTATCTCTACATTAAGACATAAAAATCCCCCAAAATAAGTCTCAAAGTTCCATTCATAATACAACAGGAGATAATCAGCGTGATCTGAGTAGCTGGTGCTGTCAAACTATACAGGTCTGAAGGTATGTGTCTATCCTGTTGTTATTCAGAATTACTGATTGGCCTACTCCTTGAGGGGGGGAAAAATCAGCATTTTGTCATGAAGCCCTGCCTCCATACTCCAACAGAATGCCCAAACAAAAAGATTAAAATGATTGTGTGTGTCTTTGTGAATGTAACTGCAACAACAGCTGGAGTTAAGATCACTCGACTCTCTGACGGGGGTTTTTCACAGCAGACATTTTGACTCCTCATCGTAGAAAAAGCTCAAGTGTTACTAATAGCATTAATGATAGCTCTGTTCTTTTCAAGTGTCTCTTGACAGTGTGACAGTGACTCAGCGCGCACAATACCATTTGATCATTTATGCCTGGGCTTCTACTGTGACATCTTAGTCAACATGTCGTTACTGTACGTCATCCTTTTGTGTGAGACAGCAAGAACATATATTATATATGTGGACATTATTCAAAAGGTTAAATCTCCAAATATAAACCATTTTTCAATACTGCACTTTTGGCAGCAGTTGAACAGGAAGTCTATATTATTGGGCAAGCTTCTACAACACCTGAATTCTGGCAGTTACTCCCATTTTTTCTGCCAGATGATCTACATCAAGCAAAGTAATACTGATGGAGAGTTTCTATGAGCTGCCTTGGTCGGGTGTCAAATGTTATATGGGGCCATTTAAGGACATTGAGATACTTCTCCCTGTAATCCAGCGTGTCTCTTTCCTGCTATAAGTAGACGCTTGAAGGTTGTGTGCAATTTGGAGCAGGTTTTTACAACATTTCTCTCAAAAGCTTTTACTGTTTCTCTGTTTTTGCACGTCTTTTCCCGTCTCTGCAGCCTGGTCCGTCTCTGTTACAGTGTTTGCTGCTTTGGTTTAACCGTGTCCCATATGGCTTTCAAAAATCTCCCCCTTATTCACTCACTCACTAGTCCTCATTTTAAGACAGTCGGTGGATTGCTTTTTAGAGAGCACTGGTTTCAAGTATTTAATATTTATCATCAATTTGTGTTATTTCTGACAGATGTAGTCGCACAACTGCCTCTTAAAGTTTGACACATTGCATTACGGGATTTTGAGCACAAAAAAGTTATCAAAGCCTTGGTATTGTTTTTATTCATTGTGAATGTTTTGTGGATTCAGACTCAAATAAAAACGTACAGTGTGTCGCAGTTTAAAGGTGAGCTTTTGCACCGCCCCTTATGTTACTTACAATATGTTTTCTGATTCTCTGTCAAGCCTTCATTGCTGAGTGAGTTGGTTTTAACAAGTCCTGCAGCCCACGTGATCACAAAGGACATTTTTTCCCACCCCCCTAATAAAGTTGTAGGAATTTCCCCTTCTCATGTCTACATGTCTGTCCTTGGGAAAAATGTGGAACTGTAAAACTGTTGTTTTTTGTTAGGTTTTCTCATGAGATCTTTGTTAAGTTTAAAAAAGTAAGCTTCAAAGTAAGTAGTTATCCTACCTACATTGTGAACATGAGTTGAGATATTTTTTTAGACTTAAAAGAGGTTTACTTTGAAAACTAGTCTCCTGTTAGACCCATCCATCGCCCACACCTCAAACATGTAAAAGCTTTTGCTCTTTTTGGTTTTGTACCGTACCTCCTTGCATTCATCATCATAACTACAGCCACAAGTGATGGCTTCATATGTAAATATGAGGGATCTAATAGGCTTAAAAATGTATATGTTTGATAAGGAAAGTCTCAATGATTTAGTAGAACAAAACCTTAAATAATACATATTACACTATGCTGTGTAGCCTGCAGTAAAACCTTGAACAATTTTTTGAACATATTCAAATTACATTTATTTAATTTCTGAAGTCTGGCTGCCATTTTTTCTTCAGCTGACACAGATACTAACATAAAGAATTTCAATGTTGTTATGATTTGTGTCTGCTTCTTTGTGTAAATTTCACACAGTCAGTTTTTCTCTCAAGCTGTGTCAAATTAAAGTGAAAGTGAGATAAACGCCACTGAGCTCACAATAAGCTCAGCTCCGGGGTTGTCAAACACTTTAAACACTCCATAAGAAGCTATTTCGTGCCTTCTTGTAATGCAAACAGCTGGAATAAACAGCTTGTAATCTGTTTTAAAAATCTGTCTCTCATCCCTGAGGGTTCGGCTCAGCCTGTCAGTTTGACTAAATGCTTGTGAGAGGATTTTGCGGTGACGCCATTTGCGCTTTAACCACCACAGTGCTTGTTAGAAGTGATTGTTTGATTTCATGTGTAAGTACCGTCTTGATTATGTGTCCCTTTGCATTTGCAATCAAATGGCTCGACTTCATTAATACAAATTTTATTGTTGTAGGGCCGGATACAGGTAGAGGCTTTTAGCAAGATCCTGTTTATGTATGTCTTGTCTCCACATGATGTCACTATGTCACGTGAAATAAGTCAGCACCTGTTGTTGGGGTACTTTGGCTTCTATTTTGTGCAGCGGAGGGACATGGAGCTGCAGTGTCCATATCATGTCAACAATATGATTTATACCTGTGAGATGAAATCAAGCATAGCAGATATAAAGTTCATGGGAAATACATGGGAAAGCTCACTTTGAGGTTGAAATAGTGCTTCATTAATCAGTAATGATCTTAATCTTAATGATGGTTCCAACTAGGAAGGAGGGTTGACCTCAAGGGTGAGGCTTACAATACATCAGCTCATTATAGCAGACAGGTGGTACGGTGTAAGGTGGCGTCTTTCTCCTGCTGCCTCCTGGCTCAGCCCTTTGATAGAATGTGAAATTACTTGTGAAAACCTTCTCAATTACATATTAAACAGTTCTGGTCTTGATCCTGTCAGCGAGCAGAGAAAACCTTCATCTTTGTGTAATTATCTCTGTTCGCTGCCCAACCCCCACAAAATCACAACTTTAAGGAAACCTATAAGCTTATTATCTCACCAAGATCTATTTAACATTTTACACACCTCCACCACCTCCATCTGTTATGTAACCTTACGTCTTTCACCTTGAACTTGAACCTTTGCATGTGACAGCCTCTGCCTGGTCCACCCTTGCCACCTCGCTCAGTCCCCTCCACCGCCCCTCTGTGTGTTGCTCCCTCCAAACAGGTGGGCGACCAGATCCTGGAGGTGAACGGACGCAGCTTCTTGAGCATCCCGCACGATGAGGCCGTCAGGGTCCTGAAGTCATCGCGGCACCTGATGATGACGGTGAAAGACGTTGGCCGTCTGCCGCATGCCAGAACTGTGGTGGGTGAGACCAAGTGGATCGCCAGCTCACAGATCGCTGAGAGTTCGGCCAACAGCAGCGTGGCAAGGTGAGTGATGGTCTGGTTAAAAAAAAACTCCAAAAGAGTGCTGTTATTCTGATTTTCTAGTGATTCTACTACATTTATAATGGAACAAAATAGGGAAAACATGGACTTAGTGTTGTGAGGAACATCACCCATCAAAGAGGGGTTTTGAAGCTGAATGATAGACAGTCACTGTGATGTAAAATGCTGACTCAACCTTACTGTCATAATAGGCAAAAAGTTGGAGTTAAGGACTTACGCCTCTTGGAAAACGGCTACATTGTGCCCATCACCATCGACTCAGACACGCCCCTAATTCTTAGCTTTTATAATCAAAACAGATGAGTAAAAACCCCAAAATGTTAACTTCAGTGATGTTAGTTTGTAAAGTGAAGAAACTCAGTATCGTAGCAGGAAAAAAGGCTGAACAGAGATAATGAAGAAAACATCCTCTGTTTCTCAGACTTCAGATAACACAGTCTTTAGCCACCTCTTATTTGCAGACATCCATCTTTCAGATGGCAGAATTCTCAGTCACGTATTTTTGAAGAGTGAATAGTGCAGCTCTGTGGGAAAAATGCCAAAGCCTCTGTCAAAATGCCACACCTGAGCTAACTCCTCTGCAGCTCGTGACCCGAAACAAAGGTGATCCCCGACAACCAAATTAAAGTCTGATGTAAATGCCAGAACAATTTTCTCATCAAGTCAATATCACCCAACCCAACAGTGCAACAACTCAGAACGTGTAATGCCTCTCTGATTCTTCAAAAAAACAAAGGGGCCTATAGAAGGTATTTAGCATTTAAATTGATGAATCATTTCAGGTCTAAGGTGTTTTTCATTTCAAATTGTTGTTAGTGTTTTTGAGAAAGACAATGCGACTTTGTAGCCCGTAGCTTCTCTTTTGCAGTATGTAACAGTTTGTGTCACTTTTTGATAGTTTTGTAAGGATTTTAGTCAGAACTTAAACTGTTTTTTTTTAAATGTAGGACTCCCACTCCTTTCAGTAAAGATACATTAATATTATAAATACATTTAAATATATATTTTTTTACAGGGGATGCAGATTTTATTCAGAAATTGAAAATATGTGCCAAGAGAAGGCTTAAAAAGTTCAGAGCTGAAAACCTGTTTGTATTAAATGACAGAAGAAGTGAGTTGAACATTTGGGTGATGTTCCAGCTGAAAATAAAAAAATATGCCATGACTGTCAATTATCTGTTAGGACAAAGGAGCAGCCAATGAGGAGCCATTTGAAATAAACAGTATGGAGAGAGAATGAATGGATGCGTTGGTCTCAAAAGTCAACAAGGATAATTTGAATTTGAATCTCAAAAAAGGTCTTCATTCAAACACGCATTATGTTGAGTCTGATGTGTTTTGCAGGTGGGACTGCAGTGTTTTTGGACTCTGCAGGTTTCATTTTACATTTTTCTTTATTTGTAGCATGAAAATCAGAGCTTTTATAGTTGTCACTTTTACTTATGGATTTACAGCCTAATACTTCTTGAGCACTTAACGATCTGAAGTCATCTACTCGAGCCATTTCACTCGGACTGATTTTCTAGCTTGAAAAAATGAAGCACATTTCAAACGCTTCCTTTTATGTTTGCAGAGAGAGAGAGAGAGAGAGAGAGAGAGAGAGAGAGAGAGAGAGAGAGAGCGTTTATGTGTGTTTGTGAGATGCATTTTCACGTCTGTGCTTTAAACTTAATGAAAAGCCTGACTGGGAGACCAGGGCACTTTATGTTTCCTGTAAGAAAATAAACCTCTCTGTCTGTGCAGCAGTCTCTGCCATATCTGTGAAAAACATTAAAGCTGTGATAAAATTTGAAAAATCTGTGGTTGTGTGCATTTATCATCCTTCAAGTATGTTCCAAAAAATGAAAAGCTGTCGGTCAAGCTATTTCAAATCCTCTTTCCATGCCTAGTTCCAAAGTGTGTGTGTGTGTGTGTGTGTGTGTGTGTGTGTGTGTGTGTGTGTGTGTGTGTGTGTGTGTGTGTGTGTGTGTGTGTGTGTGTGTGTGTGTGTGTGTGTGTGTGTGTGTGTGTGTGTGTGTGTGTGTGTGTGTGTGTGTGTGTGTTCTTCTTCATTACAGCAAAATCTCATTATAAAGGTCTCCTCTTTGTACAAAATGCTCATCAATTTGTCTGCTACTTCACATGTTTTAGTCGTACATTTTTAAGACCTTCATAGCCAACACCGTTTAGCATTGCTTCACACTTTGCCCAGTGGCTACTCAAGGAATTGCAGCCAAACATTTTTGTCCTGAGGCCAGAATGTTGTTCCCTACAGGCAAATGTAATAAAGGCAAGGCAAGTTTATTATTTCAACAAGGCAATTCAAAGTGCTTGTAAAATAAATTAAATAATGACTTTTGTTATCCATGTAGGCTTTGAATTTTCAAGAAGGGGAAACACTGAGCATATGGATTGTAGACTGCATAACTTAAAGTAAGGTTACAGCATCTTATTGTAGAGGAAAATAAATCTCACTGTCTTTGGACTTAATACTAATTCTTTATTGATATTTATGCATGTGTATCAGTGTGACTAAGAGTTGTCCAATCCTCAGAGAGAATGCACAGAACAAAGTAAATCCCATGTGAATATGCATGTTTGTGCGCTAAGTGAACAAGTGGATTTATGTGTCTGTGTGCATGTGTGACGAGTCTGTCCCCATGTGATTAATCCGTCCCCTTCATCTGTTTCTCTGCAGCTTCTCGATGGACAAAGGAGCCTCTGCGGCAGGAAAGGTAAGATTCACAAGAACTCATTTCCTTTTGGTGTGTGTGTGTGTGCGTGCGTGCGTGCGTGCGTGCGTGCGTGCCGACTACATTCAGGACGGTGCGTTAAGTGTTTTTCTAGAGATAAGATTATCTGTCTGTTAACTCCACCTCGGTCCAGAGAAGTGGTATTGAAGATTGACGTGTTCAGCTGCACTGAACACTTTGAGGTCAGACTTTTGTCACACATTTAAGGAAAGTTAAGAAAGGCTCATTGATTGTTAATGTTTGGGTTTTTTTTTTTTTGGATTATACCTGGGACTAAACATGATGTCAGGTTGGACTCTGAGATTCAAAGATGAGATGATGTCCCAGCTTTGTGTATCATGCTCCTCCAGTGCTCTATGTGAGTGAATGAGCACTAGTGCTGTCATTTGAATTTAGGGAGCTAGTTTGGGTGTGATAGGTTTTTAAGAAGTAAGACTGTGATCAGCAGTGTTTGGTATCTGTCTATCAGCATATTGTGCTGTCAGATATGGTCTGAACAGCCCATTTTTTGGTCTTTGGAGATCAACTGTAAAGCATTGATCTAAACTAAATCCCCTAACATTATTCTCTGCGCTTGGTATGCATTATGTTTTCAATCTCATTTTGGCTGCTTGCTGATTGAGGTACTGATAGACACACATGATTTTATCTACCTTGTATGCCAGCTGGACCATGGAGGTTATTTTGTTTTGAAATTAAAATATTATAATGCGTAACGTATATTGTGTTGGCCTTCATGCAGATGCAGACAAAAGATAGTGTGCTTTTCATTATGCAAACATTCAGAGGGTATTTTAGACTTCAGCTTTGGTCTACATGTATATCAGGACTGATGTTTTTTGATGCAGCAGTTTTTAAGGTCCATGCTGCATCCTACTGTGTTGGATGGTATAGTGCACGGCATTTAATTATCTGTTAATGTCTTACCCCTTTGCATAATTTAAACCTCATTGTATCTACCTGCTGTATTGGTTAAAAAATGCATTTGAGGCTGATGACAACGCTGAAGTGACGCTTATTATGCATCCCTTGTCTTGACATTGTTAATGCCACCAGACAATCAACTGCAACCTACCAGCTAAACTGCCCTTGCTTTATTTCCCTATACCATGAAGCTGTCTTTAGTGCACATACACGGTGCTTTCACTGCCATTACTGCTGACTTTGACTGTGACTTTGCAGAGTAAGAGACTGTGTGGGAAAGGAGAAATATTAAGATCGAGGAGTTGCAAGAGACAGCAGCTGCCGGAAGAGAGAGAAAGGGGGCGAGACTGAGGAGCGGACGCGGAGACGGAAAGCTCCCTTTTCATTATGGAAGCCCTGATGGACAGTCTTCTCCTGACAGGAGGGATGCAATGTACTGCTCCAGCTTTAAGAGGGAATGCAGAGAGACAATGGATGTGGGACGCATTTCCTGACATTTCCTGCAGACTCGGGTCCAAAGAGGTTTTAAAAGTAATGTAAAGCCTTTGTTCTAACCTGGTGCTCTACAGCACAGTTTTAACGTGCGCAGCAGTGGCCAAGATTACCTGCCCTTTATTTTTGTCAGCGGTGCCCTTTACGGATGAAAAAGTGAAGATTGATTGTCGGGGCAACAGTAACTGAACATGATCTCTGAACCAAAGGAGTATCTACAAGCCCTTAAAGATGTTGAAGTATACCCATGACATGCATGCTACAAAATCTCTCTACTCACCAAACTCACAAATGTTCATTCAACTCATCAACTCAACCACTGAAGAATAAAATGCTATATTGCTGAGTGATTTAACACAACATCTCAGACATTTATGGTATTTGTCTGTTCATTTACTCTGTAAAAAAACTGGTAGCAACTCTTCCAAATGTGTCTTCCATCTCTGTGAATTAGTACAGTCAGGTAATTTGCAGGTGAAGATGGACTCAACAAATCCCTCTATTGACATTTAAATTACACACACACACAATAACACAGTATCAGTGGTGTCAGTAAAAGCATTGCAGCTCCAGCAGCATATGAATAATTTCATCAGAGGATGTCAGGCCTGTATTACAAGCAGTATTACAAACTGTTGTATTTGAAAGAACGTGTGAGATTTTTCCGCAGCCTCCAGTAGTCAGCCGGGATAATTTATGACCACTTGGTTGCTTTCATCCTCTCCAAGCATTTACAGGAAAACTTCCTATCGAGCCTCTTGTGCAGTATGTTTCAGAGGAATAAGTCTGATGAAAAACTGAAAGACCAGCGAGGAATGCCCAACAGCGGCTCTTGAGGTGGGACTGGATTAGAAAAAGATTACAGAGTTTATAGCACAGTGGGGTCAGAAAAGCAGGTGTAGTGTATTTGTCACTTCTGGATAGGGTTGTCACCATGCAAGATTTTAACTAGGATGCAAAAGTCTAATGATATGGATAGCCACAGTATTTGGATACCACGGCAACAAAAATAGAAGTCCTTGGCACCCCAAATTAAGAATTTGTTTTTGTTTTTAATGACCAAGATTCAATTCAATTCAAGTCAATTCAATTCAATTCAAAAAATTCAAAGGCACACAGAGCAGTAAATTAAGTAAACAAAACATTTTAACCTAAAATGAGATGGCAAGTAAACTCCTGCACACTGTCTAAATTGCACAAATGTATTGGTAAATGATAAATGTTGCCAATGCATTGGTGCAATTTAGACAGTGTCCCCTCCTCTGTCACCTCCTTTGCTCTCTTTCTGTTAGAACTGTAACTTTTTCATTCTTATCAGATGCTTAAATTACTTGAGAAATGTCAATATTTTCTGCCTTATGAATTTTAATGGACTAAAGCTGCTCTCTCTTTTGCCCTCGGTTAGAATTATGACTATTATGATTATTATGAAGATAGAAGTTGTTGTACTTTCTCAATACTGACCATTTAGTTAACAAACACTGCATTGTTTTTACATTTAGGAAATGGCATTTGACCAATTGTTCTCAAATTTTCTGATTAGTAAAAATGCAAACCAACTCTATCCATGACTCTACTATTATTATTATTATTATTATTATTATTATTATTATTATTATTATTATTATTATTATAATGATAAATATCTCTTTTAGCTGCTTTAGCCTGCTCTGATTTCCATAGATGGGATCAGTAACCTTTTTATGACACTGTTCAATCCACTCAGGTTTTAGAATAGAATAGAATAGAATAGAATGACTTTATTGATCCCAAACTGGGAAATTGTGGTGTTACAGCAGCAGGTTATCAGAGCAAATAAAACAATATAAGAATAGATACAAAGTAAATAAGCACTTAAAATATAAAAAATAAAAATAAGAGATATATACCTCAAGGATTTAACTTAACATTCCTACTAGTTTAAAAAATGAAAAATGAAATACACATTTATTAAAGCAAAACTCACATAAACATTGTCATCAGCTGTCAGACATCAGACTGACAGGTCATTAAAAATCTCTGAATGTGGGGAGAGCTCTATCTATCCCTTAGTTTCATTAAATAAGATGGCTATGTTTTTAGGTTGGTAGATAAACAGAAAGACTGATGGAAAGTCAGTGATAAAAGAAGAAGAAGAAAGATGAATGATGTCTGAGAGTGGTGAAAAGAAGCGTGATAATAGGTGAAACGGACTCCAGATTGCAGTGAATAAATACATTTTGTAGTCTTTAGTTAATCATATCATGGTACATCATGATATCTGATTGTCTGGCAATATGTTATTTATCCCTGAATTGCTGTATCATGAAATTATTGTTATCATACCACTTACCTCCTATCATGTTGTACCATGACTGACCCTGCAACTCCCACCCCTGATAGCTGGATGGATGGATTAGATAGATTAGATAGATAGATAGTCCCCCCCTCCCCCCTCCCGCTTCACTGCCCTCTACATCCATCTATCATCTGCTCATGGTCACTGAAGTGATTCTGATCCAGACCTGTTATTACGTTGTCAACCTTTATATTGTTGCTCTTGTATCATGCTGTTTGAACAGAGCTGAGTATCCATTCAAAACCTGTGTCCTTTAGACCGACCTTGAAACAAAAACAACATGTTGTAATATGGGGTCTTCTGATCTCCCAGACAAACACTTATAAGCAGTGGGTCATGGTGCGTATATGCATCGGGCGCATTTTAATATGTGTATAATATGTATTAGATTCACAGATTGATGCACAGATTCTTATGAGGGCTATTATTTATTTACAAAGTAAACTTCATGCTGTGTTAACATGGATCTAAAACCATTGAGATCATAAACTTATAAGTTGTAAGTGTAGTTAAGGGAATGGCAACACAACATGCAAAAAAAGACAGGTCACTAAAGATATGGTTTTCTGGTTTTTTGATGTAGCGCTTGTCTGGTTTCACAGTCCTGACCTCAATTCAACCTTTTGTTCACTTTTTGCATTTCACTGTTAAGGTGCTTTAATGTAGAAGCCCTGCCAAAAGTATCCCTAGCAGCTCCAGAAATCCCCAAGAAGAATGTGAGAATACCAAGTGCTCCTTGTTTGGCATGAAGGGGACTGGAATAGAAAGATGAAACCACATTTTGTATTATGAGAGGCACAGTGTACAAGCTCAGAATGAGCCAAGACAGCTGAAGTACATGTAGGTGGACTGGTGGCTGCTCTGAATGCATGACTCTGTGTGTGTGTGTGTGTGTGTGTGTGTGCGAGAGAGATAGAGAGAGAGATACACAGAAACGGGGGAGAGAAGGGCCATTAAGAGGGAAAGATATGTAGCAGCAGGGCTTTAGGGCACGGCAGCAGGGAGGGAGGTGATAATTCACAGTCCTGCTGCTGCTCCATGTGAGCCACACAGCAAGACTCACGTTGTGTCCAACACATCTGCAGCATAAATATTTATCTCTCTTTGAATGATCTGCCGTTGATTGTGCTGCTTAAACATGCTAAGAGGGTTGTGCTCTTATCTTCTGCATCCTCTTGTCACGTCTCTGCTGCCCGTAGATTCAAATGATCCCAGCGGTCACATCGTCTGTCCTTCCAAAATATATCTCTCCTCTGCTCTCCTTCCATCCTGTAATTACAGCCCAAAGGCCAAGCAGACCGATAAGCTAATTAATTAAGGTCAGAAAAAGCAATTCTCTGTCATTGATACTGCCCTGATCCCATTTGGGCCGTGATCTAGTACAAATGAATGTTGTTAAGGGAACGACAAATATTTTACAGCAAATAACAAGGATGATTGTTTTTTTTTTAAACCTTACAAACCTAATTAGTCAGGGATTCATTTAAATTAGTTTCAGGAGGTTGAAACCCCAATAGAAAGCCAACTACCTATAAATGTACTATAATATAATAACAAAAAGTAATCACACACACCGAGCTGAAAAGCTTGAACATCTGATAGCGAAAGCTCAAGGCATTCAAAGATAAACTTCTAAAGAGCAAAACTGCTGTTGCTCAAAACTGAAAGTTATCACTCTGAACCCCGAAGACGCTTTTATCACCGAGATAAAAATCTACTCTGAACAGCAATCTGGCAAACAAGAAAAGTTTCATTCTTAGACTTCTTGTGTTTTGCAGTGGCTTCATACTTCTTTGACACTCTTCTTATTTCCAAAGGTTTAACAAACAGCATGGTTAAAAAAAACACACAAAAATGGATTTCCATTGCTTTAGAGACGAGCAGAGTTGGAGCTACATCAAAGAAAACAGGCATTATGTGAAGAATGGCTAAATGAAATCCACCACCAACACACTACACTACACACATCTTAATCCAGCTCACATGATGATGTCACCACATGGCTGAAAACAATTTAATTTAGGTTTTGACCAATATCAAACAATGCAACGAGTCATGGTGGTGGTGGTTGTATTGCAAATAAGGAAATGATCAAACAGCAGCTTCCAGAAGGGTTTGTCCATTTCATGTAGCAGCCTGATATCTGTTGTGACAGCTTGTCACTAAACTCATTTCTTCTCATTGATCACCTGGATATTAAATCCATCAAAGCAGACAGGGAGTCCACCTGGGAACAACTTCAAAAGCAACCTGTAATGTCACATTGTTGAGTCTTCTTGTAGATGTTGTCTGACTTTCTGTTTTCACTTACAAAAAAATTGGCAGAGAAATTGATTTACAAGTATTTCCATATTTACAAGTATATATATATATATATATATATATATATATATATATATATATATACATTTTTAAAGGGGATGTGGCTTATTTTTGTCTTTATTTGACAGGACAGCTGAAGAGAGACAGTAAATGTTGGGAGGAGAGAGTGGTGGGGGGGGTAACATGCAGCAAAGGGCAAAGGTCAGATTCTAACCCACGACCGCTGCAATAAGCACTTTAGCCTCTGTTCATGGGGCACGCATCATAACTGTTAGGCTATCAGCGCCCCACAATTATAATTTGATTAATCATTAATGAGCAATAATCTGAGATAAATTAGATAAACTAACTGTTCTCATGCAGTTTGTACCCAAACATACAAAAATATTGCTTTTTAACTCATAAATAACCCTCGTAATTATGGGCTAGTTCAGGGGTCTACTTTAGTTGGTAGGTTTACGTTCGATTATCCTCACCCCAGGGTTGAGGCAATCGATATTCAACATTTAGAGCAACAGCTCATAGTTGACATGGTTGAAGGAGTGTTAAGTCCACTTGATGTGATTGATGTGGGTGATTTAGGGTTCAGACAATTCTTTCCCACTAGAGACAAGATAGATCCTGTCTGATACAAATAATCAGTACATGTTCACCTCTTCTATAAACACACACAATTCTTTTTTCTTAACTTTACTAAGTGCTATTTCTGCCTAAACCTAACTAAACGGACCATTTCACATTTACATGTTAAAATGTAAGAAGGAGGCTAAAGGCAACTTTATAAAAGAACTAACATCTCTTATAAAAGATGAAACTGACACTTCGTGTGTCAGCTGCTTAACATGTACCAGCTTGTGTTCAACACAACAAAGTGTCATTAATTACCTTACATGAGAAAAAACATAGTCAGAGAAATATATTTTCCAAAGAAATTGAACTCCTTGAATGTAAATCACAAAATCATATTCCCTTATTCCCATGAGAAGTACACATGTGCTCTGTGTTAGGCCTCAACTTTTAATAAGAACATCTGCCCTGAGAGGTCAGAAACAATCTGTGCCACACACATGAAAAATCCATTTCTGCAATTGCTGGCATTGCAATCTTTCCTCAACTTTCTTTCAGGGAATTCTTTTGCAAACATAGAACTTATGCGGGGGTGAGAAGTTAAGACAAATCTTTGCTTTAGTGTGCGGTTAAGTATTTTGACCATCACGGTGAAGAACTGGAAAACAAAACACACCTAAGGTTGTGTTGTCTTTTTTCTTGTCTGTCAAAATTAGTGATGAAAGTTAAAAAGCCAAAGTTAACTTTCGGTCTTCCCTTCAGAATTTCTGTTCTGTATGTTTGGCTTCATTAAACTGTGATTAACTAAAACACAGATAATGTCAATCCAGAGCAACATTAGGCCATATTATGTTAAAAAACAAATGATCTTCTCTCCGAACACAGCTAACATTAGCATTCAGTCACATATAGCTAATCTACATTTGAGAGTCACTGATATGATAAGAAAGGTGTGTATTTGTTCTACATATTAATGCTCATCTTTTTATATCAGCTTGAGGTAAAGCCGGAGGTTAGAGCTTACATCGTTTCATATGTTCTTATCTCTCTTTAAGCTCCATTGTTACTTTACTGTACTCAAAATATGACCTGATGTCGTTCTGGACTAGCAGTATCATTCTTCTGTGTCTCTTCTTATCAATTAGGAATCTTTCATATGGAAACTGTTACTCTATTATGCAATCTTTACATGTCATACATAACACACAACATTTGAGCTTCCCACCCTGAGCGGGATGTCAGGGCGACATGGCTGCCGTGGAAATATGGTCTTATATCAAGGATTTTTTAAATACACTACACATGTTTGGCAATGACAAGCTGCTTATCTCTGAATTTTTGAATAATAAATGGCTAAGTGAATCAAATACTTCATAAACAACTGTTACTGCTGTTTTCAGATGTCACAGTCATGTTTTATGAACTGCTGTTTACTTTTTTTTCGAGTGGAGAGATCTTTTCAAACCAGCAGGGTTACTGCTGCACGTCAGGGTTTTTTGTTATTTTATTTTTAGGAACCTGCTTGAATTGGGAGCATTAGTCACCCTATTTGTGTTTTTGGTGCAAAGAGGTTTCTGATGACTATGTGGGCTTTATACTCAACCCGCTCGGACAGCCGTGTATTTGTTTCTCTGGGAGCCTTTTATTAAAGTCAAAAGATTCAGAGCTGTGTTGACAGAAAAGTGAGGTACAGTAGATAGTTTATTTTGACCCTGACAGATGTAAAGTGCTTTTTTGTGTACCAAGAGTTTATATTGAGACTAATAGAGATGTTATGCAAGTAAGCATGAAAGGAAAGTAGTCTCACATCTCTTTGAAAAATTACTTTTTGGTACTTTGTCTCATTGCATCCCTAGAAAGAGCTAAGGTGTGGGACATTTCCTAGCCTTAACTCGGTCCTTTATTTTGCTCCGGCTTTATCTGATCAACTCTTAATCGATTGGATGTGGACGCTTGTTGTTGTTGGTCACTGCGATAAAAAGGCCAATCAGCTTATCTGCTATTTAACAGACCCAGCCGGAGAATGATGTCATAAATGGACCAGATCCAACAGACGGACCAGAGTGACTGGATGTACAATAACTGTGAATCGTGCTCTTACAGTAAAAGCACCCTCTCTGCCTCCCCTGCAGACGTCATTAGCAGGAGACTGCAGGTGTTCCACTCCAGTTGAGTGACGACCGATTCCATTAGCTTCCTCAAGTGCCAATCTGCCCTCTAATGCGACAGCCAGGGACTGACTGACTGACTGCTCACATGACTCGCGTGGCTCTTTTGGTTCACATAATGGCGCCCTTGAGTTAAGCTAACCAGGGTGAGGATGCTTTAGAGGATATTTTTGTGGTTAGCATTGAGGCGATTAAGATTCAGGCAGCGTAGCTCTAAAGTTCACCTTGCACATTAAACAGTTTTTGGCTCGACTCAGACCTGGGACAAATGCTGCAGATGATACAGACGGACGAGTGGAGGCAAAGAGTAGAAAAGGGGGGGAAGCGGGGAGGCAGTGGGCCTGTTTTCTTCCTCTTGTTTCCGTCTCACAGACTCTAAAGCTGTGACTCTGAAGCAGCTTCTTTGATTAAGGAGTTAATTAAAGAAAAGCTGCATGCTGGGGAGCAGATAACCGAGAAAAGAAAAAGGAACACGCAGAGAGAGGAAAAAGAAGCAGATATGGAGCTGAGAAGTGATATTGACAGCTCGCGTGTCTCTGAGTGTCGTCCTGCTGATTGGCAGAGAATGCCAGCTGGTACCTCGGGGACAGGAATGAAAGCTGTAACAGAAAAAAACAACAACCTGCCACCCACATGTGTGAGCGGGACAGTTTCTGCCCTGCTGCCTGCAAGCTGTGGTGTGAGCGCCACAAAGCTTTAATGATAATGGACGAGTGTAGGGCTGCAGGAAGAAGGTAGCAGGATGGTAATTTATACATTTGGGATGAGAAGACTGATGGTTAGTTCGGTGTATGTGGGTGTAATTTATGTCCTTGTCGTTTTTCTTCTGCCCTGATCTTTTGCCAGCTTTTGTCTGCCCTCTCACCTCCTCCTGCTCCTCTTACATCTCTAGGTCTTTGTGGTTATCTCCCTCTCCTTCCTACCAATCCATCATGTCTTCCTGCTTCTTTTCCTGCATTCTCCTCCTCTTTTATCTGCCTCTTTTGTCTTCACAACTTTCATCTTCTGCCATCCAAACCTTCCTCTGCATCCTCCCTCCATCCTTTCCACCTTCCAAATTTTTTATCCCCCTCTTTCCAAATATCTTGTCCTCCTTCCCTCCTGATTTTCCCCTCAAATCTTCAACCACACTGTTCCAAGTCCCTCTTCCACCTCATTTTAACCCTCTTCTTTTGAGTGTTGTTTTTCCCCATTCTTTCATCTCTATTTACCTCTTTTCTATCTAATGCTCCATTCTTTCTCATACTTCTCTAACCCTTCATCCTCATCCTTCACCTTTTTACAGCTGCTGTCAATCCCTGCTCTGCTCTTTAACTCTTTATTTTCTTCATGATCATCCCTTGTCTCCATCCTGCAAAAAAAAAGGAATAATTAACTGGAATTTAATACTAACTATAAATGATTTAAAAGAGAAAGAACTGAAAATGCCATCTTCTTTTTGTTGTTTTTGTCTCCTCCTTTCCTCCCATTTCCACCAGTCTGGCTTCTATAAAGGTGTAGCGGGCTCACAAGTGACCCTGTCCAGCCTGGTGAACCAGTCTCGGGCCATGCTGGAGGAGCAGGCTCGTCACCTACTGACAGAGTCAGAGCGGCAGACGATGGGCTACTACGTGGAGGAGTACCGGGACGGACACATCGGAGTGGAGCAGCTCGTCGTGGCGCTGTTTGAGCTGCTTAACACACATGCAAAGGTGAAGGTTGATGGAGTCTGAGAAAGACAAAAGGCTCAAAAGACTTCTGTACTCCTATTAAATCAGTGTTTGATACAGTGAGGATTAAATCAAAGTTGTCTAAGCCCTTCTCAGATATATGCTCAGGCTCGTGGCTGATTTTCCTTTTTTTTTTTTTTTTTCATCCTCCTCTTAAAAGTCTCCGGGTTTTCTCACAGTCTGCAGAGGTTCACCTTGTAAAGAAACAAATAAATCAAAGGTGTTTTTATATTGCCAAATTCTGGGGAACATTGCTGTTTCACACTCCCACAGAAAGCTTTTCCAGCTTTCTTGTATTATATCTAAAGAATTGAGACTTAGAGCGACTGGACGGCAACCTGTCTTAAGGGCTTTTTTGAGGTGTAGTTCCTTTATTTGTACAAAAGCACAACAGTATTTAATTTGTTGTAAGAGTAGAGTTTGAGCATGGCTTCAAACTAATGGGAAGTTTGAACCATATCCCACCAGCATTATAGATAAAAGTCTTAAACTCATTTCAACTTATTAAACCATAGATGTTTACAATGAAAACAGACAAGGCCAGAAGAATTAAACTTCAGATACATTTTTTTAAAAAGCCCTTACATATGATCCTTACTACCTCCTCAACGTATGGCTTTTGTGTTTGAAACATGAAGGAGAGAAACACTGTCGGTGCCAATAAAACAGCTTAAACACTAATTGGACAGAGACTGAAAGAGGCAAAGCACAGGGTGTATGCCATAGATTTTTTTTATCATCATCATCATCAACATCGACAGCTTGTCATAAATAATCTAATCAACATCAACACCATCCTCAAGAACATCATCATCATTATTATGTTCATCGATATAGTCATCATCATCAGTCCCATCAAAATCATTAAGTGCAGTTAAGGTGTTCTTAAGCTTTTTCTTAAAGGACTCTGCAGATTGAATGGAGTTTGCTAATTCATTCTACCACTAGGGGATTTGGCCGAGCTAGAGATTTAGGGCCCTGTTGTGATTGTAGGGCCAAACCAGTTACATTAAGGATTAAATAAAAATAAATCCAGGATTTACAGTAATTGAGTTCTAGTGTTAAGGTAGACTTTGTTGGTTCAACCCATCTAAGTATATAACATCATACCAGTGCCTCCGCTCTCCTCCCTCTTCCTCCTCCCTCAGTTCTCTCTGCTGTCGGAGGTGCGAGGCCTGGTCACACCGCAGGACCTGGAGCATTTTGACGGGCTGGTGCTGCGACGAGAAATTCAGGCTCTCAAAGCAAGACAGGGGACAGGTGGAGCAGCGGCACACCAACCAGACTCCCTCTCAGTGGTGTCGTATCCGGACACCCTGACCTCGTCTTCAGCCAGCTTCATGACCAACACCACCCTGAGCTCTGCACGGGTAGGCCCTGTTCATCACCTTAATAATTATCTGGCTTCTCCTGATATAATGCATGTAAGATAAGATTTTTTTATTTTTGTTATAATGAAAGTTATTTGGTGCATATATAAAGTAACATTTGATATTGTATAGTCGAACTGCTAGCTCTCTCAGTTTAAAATAAATATTCCATGTGCTGCTCTTTTTGCGGTTTATTTTTCGGGCCTTCATCGCTGCCTGCCTGTTTGGTTTGTGATCGGTCCCTTCTCTGTTTGGCTGTCTGCTCACTCTGCCTCACTGCTGGCTGTGTGCATGTCTCTGTGTGTCTGTGTGAGAGGCAGAGGCAGAGAGGCTGGTATGATACATTTCAATGGATTATAACAGATTCTGCTGCTGCAAAGAACCTGCTCTGGTGTGGACTTTGTCACGCCAAACAACGGCGCGTTTCAGTGCTTTCCTGTTGAGATTGAAATGTCTCTCAGCTGATATCTGATAGGTTGTGGTTTTCTTCCACCTCAATAAGCTCCTCACTTCCATCTTACACAAAAAAACTCCCCCTCTCCCTCCCCATCTGTAGGAAAGGCTGCTCTGGCTGATAGATATGATGGAGGTAGGAACTGAAAGTAATGAATGCTGTGGGCAGATTTGAACCAAGCTAACAGACACACACACACACACACACACACACACACACACACACACACACACACACACACATTCACTCTTACTCGTTTGTGGTTTTGCTGTGAGTTTATTTGCAGTTTGTTTTTCTATGACATAGATTTAATAAGAACTTTGGAGGCTTTAAAGAAATTATGTTTCTCCACAGTATGAAGGATTAACACACCTGATAGTCCGTGTTATGGCTGAGTTAAATGCCTCTTACTAGTTTTATAAGGACAATTGGAATTTAAATATGTTTGAATACAATGTATTTTTCTAAACTGAATGTGCATGTGTGTTGCTTTGTTTTTAAACAGATGGTCTTGCATATAGTTTGCCAAGAAAATAATTCCACTAAGGCTCTATTTTCTCTGCAGTTGTGTCACCCCCACAAAAAAAATTAAGCTGTGCTTATAAAAATACAATGCTCCTTACTACAAGAAAATGTGTACTAGTGAAAACCATTACAACTTGAAAGAATGAGGCGACGCCTGTGAACTAGTTCAGGCAGTCAACTCAAGCTGCACGGATTCACACCTGACGTGTCATCATCCACAATCACTTGACAACACCTCCTTCAGATGAGCTGTCTATTTAAGATGCTCTCTCCCTCTGCTCTTTCACTGTCAGCTCTAACCTGCACCAGCACTTCACTCTCGCTCAGCCCCACAACCACCCCAGCATCCACCTGTAGACTCTGACTGGGGGGGTTTAAGATATCATCCCATCCCATCACTCCTCAAATTTCTAGATGTAAATTCAAACTGCAGGAGAGATGAGGTCAGAGCCTAGACGCCAAACACAAGCTATGTTTTGCTGCAATGAATATTTAAATGATACCAACTTGAGTTATCTGACATGGTATAACATTACCTTACTACACATAAAAGTAAAGCATGCTGATTGCAAATAAATGTATATGAAATCTGTAGGCATCAGATGTAGAATTATTGTATGTAAAATTCATTAATTAAGTTTTTTATTACTAGTACTTTTAATAGTTAAGTATTTTATTTGTAAAGAATAACCATAGTCATCCTATAGAAGAAACTATTATACTCCTATGCAACTCTCGCTAAAAAAAAGAGGATGAACTCTAGTTTCAGGCCTTTAGTGAAGTAACTGAATTCTCACTATTTAGAATGATCTGATCAGTGTTTATTTAAAAAAGGGCGAGACTGCCCAACCACTTATCAACCTCAGTTCTGTTTATGTCTATTTCGCATGTCAACAATTCAAACCAAATGTGTTTGTGTGTAGTAAATATGTCAGCGACCAAATGTTTGATTGTGTATGAAGATCACTGATGCAAAGACAGCTGCATACATTAACACAAATACACACATGCATGACCACACATTGTTTAAGCTGACAGAGAAAATGAGCTGTTTGCAGATGTTGCCACTAAACACTCCTTCTCATTCAGATCCCTCAGATGGGTTTCTGTGCCTGTGTGCTTTCTCCTCCATGAATTGTGTGTGTGTGTGTGTGTGTGTGTGTGTGTGTGTGTGTGTGTGTGTGTGTGTGTGTGTGTGTGTGTGTGTGTGTGTGTGTGTGTGTGTGTGTGTGTGTGTGTGTGTGTGTGTGTGTGTGTGTGTGTGTGTGTGTGTGTGTGTGTGTGTGTGTGTGTGTGTGTGTGTGTGTGTGTGTGTGTGTGTGTGTGTGTGTGATCAGTATTCTTCCTATGAATCTGTGTGTTTGGACCCATGGGTGAATGCTACCACTGCTGTGTTAAGCAGATTAGAGAGCTGGGTGGGTTTCAGAGGATAACACTGGATTTCTGAATCACACTCACAGCCTGGTATATGTTCAGCTGCATACCAATGCACGTGCACATGCATATGGTAAACAATCAAACACAACACCAGATCATAATGGCTAAAGACACAAACACAGTTGCAACCTGAATTCAGATTTAGGCCTACTGGCTGCACCAAATGTTGGTTTAAGATTATTCAGCTAAATCTCAAATAACATTCACTCACAATGTTAGTGTTATGTAAACACATGTAGATGACATCTTTCTTGTGGGAAAGACATGGTCAAGATTAGTCATTTTCAGCTACTTTCAAAAAACCTGAATATAAATTGCAGTGTTTTTATTTATCTTTAAAGGTGACCACATAGCAAGTCTAGATCATCAATGCACCTTGAATAACTTACCTTAGTGTCATGTCAGACTGCATCTATACATTTAGGAGAAGGTTTACTTTGCAGTTTGTCAACAGGAACAAGAGGTAGATACAGAGATAGACCTCAGGGATCAGAAATTTCAACCATTGTAGAATCCGAGGAGTCATGTTGTAGAGATGATGTCATACCAGAAGGGATTCAAAATGCTTTGTAATTGTCTTTTTGGTCTAGGGGTCTTGCAATACATTTTTCCTTTCTTGAACCGATTCAGATATCTAATCTTTGGTACTGTATGATACTGAGTACCTCTATTATGGCAGGAAACTGTACAATTTGATAGATGTTGTGTTGGAGTGTCATCTCACAGCGTACGGTGGATCATTTATATCGAACAACTAAAGTTCACTGTTTATGTGTTCTCACTGTACAGTCTTATTGTCAGTGCACTCACTGAACATGTTTAATCGGGACAGAGAATCAACAGTTGTCAAAAAAGTTTCCTTTGAAAATTGCCACAGGTGGAAGTTGAAGTCATTCATGTGTGTTTTTTTAGGTCTCATTGGACTTGCAATGGATTTTTGGACGTGTTAGTTCCTTTACTCTCAGAAAAGATTATGTACACATTCTTGCACCTTTGCTTTTTCCTCTGTTTTCCAATTGTTTTTTGTGCCGAATCAAATGTTTGATATTCATGAGTACTCAGGAAGCTGGTTGTCTTGATTCCAGGATTAAAATTATTGATATGAGGATTTTCTGAAATGTCAATTGAGGATTTGAATGCAGGGGGAAATTAACTTCTGCCAAAGCTGTGGAAATACTGTGCGGTCATGTTGAGCTTCATACAAACACAGTCAACACGCTCTCACTTTCTCACACGCACACACACTCAGTATCACCTACAAACCAAAGCTAACAAGCAAACTAAACCATAACACATTTGGCTGCTGGAGGTCCTCAGCATTTTCCTGCCCATGTTTCTCTCATTTATATTGTTCTTGATAGGAGGAGGAAGACACATCAAACAGACCTGCCTGCTATTGTTGATATGGGGCTTTCAGACGCTGTCTGCCATTTTGCGCAGGCACACTCAGGAAAAAAAGCCTTGAAGTTGAAGAATTGTCTTGTCGCATTGCTTTCACTTTGTGAGAGTATGCACTCATACAACCAAAATTTCAAACATGCCAGAATTTTATCTGACTGGTCGGAAGCAGCTGATCGTCCCTCATGCCCCCCTGTACACTACACGGCCAACAACGAGCAATCAAGCTGAAATTCAGCCAGATTTCAAAACCAGTTATGTCAAAATTTACACAAGTAACAAGTGAGTTACTTACACAAGTAACAATGACACTACACATACTATTTGAAGAAAAACACTGACTGCAGACATTTAACTAGCCTTGACTTACATTAAACTCTGTCAGCTCAACATTGTCGTTGCTGGTAATCATCACGTCATTATTCAGCTGAAACCATGCAGTTCATTTGTTGGGCTAATAAATTACAAACAAGGTTAGTTGCTTTGACTTCCATACTGTGTAAACTCAACAGCCTTTTAGGCAGAATTAAAGGCAGATACGGACAATACGTATAGGTGTTGGAACAACTGATGCAGAATGAGTTGTTTTACACACAAAAAAACACAAAGAAGAGCTTTTTGTGCATGAAACCTTAATTTCCCCTTCTTTCACTCCACATCTTGTCATAATGGTAAATGGTTAACAGAGCTTGTATACGACTTTTCTAGTCTTCTGACTACTCAAAGCAATTTTACACCACATGTCACATCTACCAATTCACACACCTATGGTAGAGGCTGCTATGTACAGTGACCATCAGAAGTAACTTTTCCCATTCATACACATACATACGCCGCCGACAGAGCAGAGGGAGCAACTTGGGGTTAAGTGTCTTGCCCAAGGACACATCAGACATGTAGCTGCAGGAGCTGGGGATCAAACCCCTCGATCATCCGGTTAAGAGACGACCCAATCTACCAACTCAGCCACCCATCATAATTTACAATGCTGCATAAAATGTACATCACACCCATCAGTTGCACTGAATGCAAATCCTGTTCTTCAGAATTGTCTAATATGATTCCTGGGTAGACTGATTGACACGTGCACAGACACCCACACACACACTCTCTGTGGAGCATCCATGCAAACACCGCGTGCTCTGGCCGCTCTGTGCACAGCAGCGTCTCCGCATGTACAAAGTCGATTGACTCTTGTGATAGATAAATTGTCTGTAATTGCTCCCCGTGCAGTAACGGGTGCAATTAAGCCAAATTGATGGGGCTTTTGTTTTGGTTTAGTGGCAGAGTTAAATGAAGGGCAGCGTTTCTCTGAACTCAGCTGCTCTGCTCTGAAATCACTCACAGATCTGCTGCAAATTACCTCCTCTCAGCCAGGCTGCTGGGATTGGGCTGCCAAATCCTGCTTTGAACTGAGCTGATGGTTCTGTATCGATTTCACAGCATGTGTGTTTAGCTCGTGGAAGAACACATAGTACTGTTTTGTGTGTGTGTGTGTGTGTGTGTGTGTGTGTGAGCATGTGTGCATGTGTGCATGTGTGGATGCTTTATTTGCTTGCCTTTCTTTTAAAGACAAGAAAGTAATCACAGTTACTGGCACTGTGTCTTTTTTTCTAGGAACATCCACCAAATCTAATTTTGCTTTTTTTCTGCCTCTCTTTCCCCACCTTCTCTCTTTCCCCACCTTCTCTCTTTCCCCTCTTCACCTCTCCTCCCTCTCTCTCCATTTCTCTTCCACGTCCCTCAGAACGACAGCGTGGCCGAGAGTAATGAGGGGGATCCTCCGGAGAGTCTGAACACGCTGCTGACCGACATCTCTCTGGTGAGCCTGGCAGTCAGACAGGCAGGCACAGGCTCCTGCTTTGGCCTGATAGAGATGGATGCAACACAGGGGAAAAGAGAGGAGGGGTTTGAAGATAATGGTAAAGAAAGGAGTGGAGATGTAGAGGATGGATGGACATACTTGAGATTACATGCAGGCTTTGTTTTGTGACCTGAGATGGCGTACAACAAGAGTTTTAAGCAAAGAAATGAGAGTGTGAGATAGAAGACAGAGTTTGGCTCTGTTCATCCCTTTTTCTGTTGTGAGTTAGGAGAGTAGAGGTCTCTGTATGCCACCTGTCCTGTTCCTCCTCCTTTCCCTCTGTCTCTGTAACAAAAAGAGGCTTTTGGTTGCGCCTCTGCGCAGTTTTGAAAGCAACCAGAGATATTGAGAGGTCTCATCTGTTTGTTTTGAGCAGCACAAAATGTGCAGGAGTTCAAGGAGAAAGCTTTTAGTCTACCTGCCACTCAAACCATACCTTACTTTTACCTTACTTTTATTTTTGGAGCTCATTTTATGTCTTTTTCCATCCATTGGAGCCACTCATGTCTCAGTGTTCATTCCACTGTTCAGTTTGTGTTCGAGCACTCTTACCTTGAAACACAGGAAAACATCGGAAGCAGCAACGTGTCCAACCTGGTTTGGATGCATTGAACATCTTGAAGTTGGTTGGTATTGTGTGGTTAGAATTGTGTCCATGTGGGAAGCACACAAACATAAGCACTCGGTCAGACTTTGATTTTAAATGTATTTCCTTTGCATGTTTAAATAGGTACAAAATCTGTGACTCTAAAAATTTTCTATATTTTTTTTCCCTTTTTAATCCCTCATTTATATATATTTAAGATACAATATCTGGTTGTTGTCCCATGTCTTAAAGCGATGTATCACCCAAAAACGTTTAATTTATTTAACCTAAAATGGCAATTTCTTTGTGGTTATCGAAACATGAACTTTTCCAAATACTGCAGATATTCCTTTTGATTTCAGGAAAACCAAACACCACACTGGTTCGAGTTAGTACATAGGATCAACTTAAAGGTGAATCCATATCTAGAGTAACCTTGGAAACTGTTTTTGTAATGCACAATGTCAATTTTCAAAACTGTGACTGTAACAGATATTGAAACCCCATAACCCTTCTCTATTTTGGCTGCACAAGTGTAATAGACAGGCATCTTAAAATCTGGATAAACTATTCCAAATCATCTGTAATTACATCTAGACATAACGAAATGTAATTAGTAAAGAAAAGCTCATTTTAATTAACATAAAACTAAAATGAAGATGAAGGAATACCTCAGGGCCCTTAAAACGTGTATTTGAACAGATTTTTGATGTACTACTGATGTACCATATGTGATTCATGGCTTCTTAGAATGTCTCGTAGTTAATAACATTGATAGATTAATTAACATTACGCCCTCTGGCATTTAATTTATGCAGAAATATATTTTTTTAATCCAATGGGCAGTGTGTAAGCAGTGTGCTCTTATTATGGTATTCTGTTCAATAATAAACCATCACACTCTTAATCTACAAATAATCTAGCAATCATTGATGAATATATCCTCTCACTTCAGGATGACGTACAGTCCACCACAGCTGACTCTCCCCCCTCCTTCAAGCCTCCGCCCCCACCGGGGGTGCAGAGGCGCCCGACTAGACGAGATCAGCTCAACAAATGCCCCTCGTCCGAATCCTCCCATTCAGGCTTGTACTTCACAGCCCAGACCTCTCACAACCACAGCAAAGAGCCAGGACGCACGGCAGCCTCGCCCTCTCTGCACCACAAACGAGAACACCCGAAGGACACTTCTCGGGACTACGCAGTGGTCAGAAAGAGAGACCCCCCTGTTCCTTCAAAGAAGGACCAAATTACATCTGCCCAGTTGTCAAAGGTCATCCAGCACAGCATCGGCCCCTTCCCCAGAGTCCAGTCCCCAAACAGAGTCACCAAACCTACTCCCCCTCCCCCTTCACCTCCACCGCCACCACCACCTCCACTCCCTGCTCCTCCTCCTCCACCCCCATCTCTGCCTCTCAAGCCAGTTTCCATGTCCAAAGCGTCCTCTGCTGGTGCTAAACCGCAGTTTGTTACAGTGGAGGTTCACAGACCCAACGCAGAGCCGGACGTTAACGAGGTGCGCCCGCTGCCTCAAGCTCGAGGTGAGGAGTGTCGAAGTGAAGACCTGAGAGTGTCACATTTTAGTCATTTACTTCCTGAAATTAATAAAATGTACATGTAGGGCTGCACGTAATTATTTTTAAACTACTGAATGATTCAAAAATATTTCTCAATGAATAAAATTCGAAGTTTTGTGTTTTGAAATAAATTTCACACTTGGCAGGCCTTTCAAAACTATAACACCAGTTTTTTGTAGAACCCATGCTGTAGTTAATTTATCATGCCAAGAAAAGCAAACATATTTGATATGTTAGCTTCAGAGCTCATGTTAAACATCTTGATTTAAGTATTTGTAGTGATTATGAAACATTCACATTGGAGTGCAGTTGGGATCCTTTTACTGAGATTTTGAGACGTATTGTCTCTGTGTGACATAAGAAAATGCTTAGTTTCAGTAATTAATTTATTATGTCTGAACGTTTGAATTCACTTGGCCCTAAAGTGCTTAAATGAGCAATAAGGAAGAATAATGTGCACAAATACCCCTTAATGCAAAACGACACTAATCTCAATAAGCTTTTAATCTCATATTACATTTTACAATCTAATCTACCTTGGCACAAATCTAAAAATCTGAGTTGTTCTTTCATTGCAGCTAAGCATGACAGCATCTTAAACTAAAGTACTTCCCTTTATTTCTGTCAATATGCGGAAAACTCAAAAAAGTAAAGACTGAAACAACAACACTTTTACTCGATAAGATTGAATAGCTACTTACTGTGCTGTGTTGTGTTGTGACATCATCATGTGTGCCTGTTGTCTCTCAGGTGGTGCCCTATCTCAGCTGTCAGACAGCGGGCAGACCCTCAGTGAGGACAGCGGGGTGGACATAGCTGAGTCAGGACACATCAGCAAAGACAGCAGCCCCAATTCCTCACGCACACACCAACCTCCAGACACGCAGCGGGGCGGGGGGGACAACCCCTCCAAACCGGTGAGGGGGTGAATCAGAACAGATGTTTGAAGAACATGAATAGATAAGCTAATTAATTGTAAAACTCTGTGGAATAAGAAATGTGTGCTGTTGTATTTCTATCTTTGTGAGGACCAATTTCTTTTTCCTCTGCGGATTTGGCAGGGACAGAAGCAGTACACATAGAGAACTGAACAACAATTTCCCAATGCAGTACACCACAGCATTTATAGCTAATGCTAATATCCACTGCCTGTCACTGAACAGGCAGAACATGCTTACAGAAAGAGCTGATCCATACTGATCGTTACATTGATTGACAGTTATAAAAAGTTGTAAGGCTTGCCTGCACTTAATACAGATACACCACACCGATGCCTATACATGTTGAGGAAATTATTAAGAACTTGACTTAACACAATAAGACTCAGTTGACTCAGATGGCTTACGTTGATGAAAGTTTATACATACAAGAATACTTCGTCTGATGCTGTGTCCCTGCTATGCCAATTCTCTCAAACTCTTCGACAGGCTTTGAATATATAGAAAAGACATTATTGACGTCAGAGTCATACTGACCTGAACTAATCTGTGATGTCAATTTGGAACAGACACTAAGTCTACCAAACATGCAGATATAAAGGGGAAGAACCTCGACACACTAAGCTGTCCTTGGTTTCTAGTCATAGCTGAACTTTATCAGGTCTGACTGACATCAGAGAACAGTGAATAAACATAATGATGTTTGTACACTTAAATCTTAATACAGAAATTCCACCACATACATATACAGTATATACATCTAACATACTTGTTGTGAGGGACATTAAAGTCCTGGCTCCTCACTTCTTCAAAGCGCTGATCGTGCATTAATACTGAGTCACAGGGTTCAGTTTGGGACTAATCCAGATTACCATTACTGGGTTATAAGGGTAGAAAACTTATCACTGGGGGTCCTCACAAGTGTAGATATACAAACATGTGTGCACTAGCTGAATACATACTAAGAGTTAGAGGTTGATAAATGGATGTGCTTTATTACTAATCCTCCTACTGAATCTGTTCTCAGTCCTAACAGTGATCTCTTCTCTCCTCCCTCTGTTTATCACACAGTGTGTCTTTTTGTTTCACTCATTTGTTTATTCCTCACTCATGTCGTTCATTCAGTCACATGCTCCATCATTTATTCCATCGCTCACTGCACTGTAGTGTAATGAAACTCTGAAGCCTGTGTGGTTTGCTTTGATTGATGGCAGGAATAACACGCAAGGATTTGAGCAGGCTAAATGTTTATGATGGTAGAGCTGTTTGATTCACAGTCTGTTTAAGATTTGAATTATCAAGAAGAAAATGGAAAGGCTAAACTGACTTTGTATCATTAAAAGCATCATTTTATTGCTTAGGCGTCAGTGATTTACATTCTGTTTGTTCCAAGGTGTCAAACAGGAGTGTGGTGATAAGAGAAAACGTATGTGCTCATAAAACAGCCCAGAATAAACGTAAAGAGGACATTTGTTTGAGCCTTTTTATAGTCCACTCGTCCTTATGTCAGTCAAACTCACAACAGGTTCACTGCTTGTGGCAGCTGTGAGCGAGTATGTGAAAGTGGCTCAGAGTCAATGAAGATAACACTGCAAGCCACATAACATGTCTAAGAGAAGGCTGACATGACGATGAACTAACCAGCTAGTTCATTTTCTACAGAATCAAATTCAAGCTTCTTGAGAAATAGCCTCTGTTCCTCCGGCCTCTGTAACCTGAGATTACTGTAAGTGTGGAGGTTTCATCTGTAAGCCTTTACTGAAAAGTTTAAACATGTTTCCAGAATGTTCTGTCCAAGTAGACAAATGAACAATGCTACTTGGATGTTTGCTAGCGTGTCGTAATGGCCAAAAAATTATTGCAGCCTTCAAATGTGACCATCTAGTACAGCAGTTTAATTTATTGAATGTATTTCAGGGGGGTATGCCTTGTTTCTGTTATCAACAGAAAACATGGTGCACGGAGAAAGGGGGGCTGCAACATGCAACAATGAAGGACCCCAACTAGAATAGAAGAGAGGATGCTGTAGTTTTATCTTGTGTGTCTCTTTACCGATCGTGCAGAAATTATATATACAGTATCTTGTGTATGTGGACATGAAAATCTTGAACATGTTAAACATAAAGATTTTTAAAAAAGGCTTTGGAGAAATGAACTCCCTTTGCATTATAGAAGCCAGTGAAACAGAAGCTTAGCTTAAAGGTGACTAAATGACAGAACATGTCATGAGTGAATTCAGAAGCTTGTATTTCTTTTGTCCTGTAACTTGTGAAGCTGTGAACTGGATGTTTCATGTAACAAGGAGTGAATACTGGTTACTATACAGTCATGGCCTTTATGAATGTTTATATCCATAGGGAGTGCTGTTGGGCATGTGTGCTCAGAGAAAGCAAAGCTCTACGGGTAAACACAGGCAGTAAATATATGTAAAACACTGCATATGTATTCATAGTGGCACAAAGGGGCAGCAGACAAAGAGAGGTTGAGCAATGTCAGAATATACTCAGGGTCATAAATATGCATTAGAAAAATGTTCTTATATATTTACTTGTGTTCCTCTTGCTCTTATTCTGCAGCCGGGCCTGTTGGAGCCCACTTCTACACTAGTTAGGGTTGCAAAGAGTGCCAGCACCCTGGGGATTGCCATTGAAGGTGGAGCCAACACTCGCCAGCCCCTGCCACGGATCGTCACAATACAAGTAAGCCAGGAAGAGAAAGAGTAATGCTAAAAAAGAACCCCCTATTCTATTCTCCTGTTGATACTGGCTGTGTTTTGTGCCTTTAATGATGCTCTATGGGCCCAACTTCCAGGTGGGATTTCATGTCCCATAAGGCTTTATATGGAGTCACACTGCAGCTGAACTTTCTCTAAGATTGCTCCTAATGTTGCTGCTAATTTTGTCCTTGTCGGGGTCTGTCACACTGATGGTGAAAAGGCTTGTCTGCCTGGAGATGACGGCGATTCACTGCAATAACGTTTAAGTATGAACAGTAGCTATGATGTTGATGCGTTGTAATAAAAGGCAGGATCAGCAGCACCCATGGGAGATTACATAATGTATCGCCTTTCATACTAAGGATAAGACCGTTGAGATTTAAGAGTGTTTGGTTTAACCATGAGACTGAAAAGAGTTGCACAAGTTAATTGGAATAAATGACTAAACAAATCTTATTTCATCTTGTTTCAATCTATTTTACATTTGCAGGGTGTCTAAGTTGACAAACAATTGAAACTCTCCTAGCGATGCAAAGTGAAATCCAAATATTGACAGCCTAGTTAGAAAGTAGAACTTAGTCATGTCTGAAGAAAGCTACGGCTCTGACTGGGTGTGCATTTATCTGTCTATTAGGGCAATTTGCAAGTCAACAAAGCCTGATATTAGCTCAGGACTATCTGTGGCACGAATCATTTCCTAACCACAGACACCAGGGTTTTATAATTTAGAGATCAGAGCGGCCAGCAGCTCCAGACTACAGTCAACACCTTTTCAAAGCGGTCTCAGCCTCCCACTCCACAGAGGTAGTGATTGAAATAAAAAAAGGGTCCGTGATTGCGAGGGGAGGGATAAAAGGATCGGAAAATCAGCACATTCAAAATCAAAGGGTGCACTGGAAGAAAGCACGGTGAGCGTGAGTGAAGGATGCAAAGAATGAGAGAGCTGTTGATAAGGAGAGGAGGAATGATAAAGAATTGTAATGATGAGAGAGAGAGGAGGAGGAGGTCTGGTGTTGTGGGGGAAGCAGTAATCTGGTGTTTGGCGGCGGTGTCAGTGATGGGGACATCAATGTGGGAAAGGTTTCATTGGGAGAAAAAAAAAAGTGTTTTTTTTTCCAAACTGCTGTTTTCCCATCAGTGCTTGAAGTCCACACCCTAGGAGTATGGATATTAGCTTCTCATCCATTTCAACTTGTGTTTCTGTTCTTGTCCTCTGAAGTGAGGACACAGCTTGCCCAATGTTATATCAGAGCTGCTTTTTTCTGCACTATTGTACGAGATACCTTTTGCTGTTTCACTCAGAGACAACAAAGCAGGAGCTCCTACAGGGAGAGGATTAAGATAAGATGGAAAAGACTGGGTGAGAGTATCACTGGTATTATTATTTTCTATCATGTGGAACGGGCCAAAAAATGACTATAACATCCAACCGCTCAAGTTTCTCAAGAAGAAGCTGATGGATGTATCCCAGTTATTAAAATGAATAATCCCTGAAGCTTTGTTTGCACTCATGCAGCTTCCATACTTTTAACAAGAGCAAGGAAGTGACTGAAATATTTCAACCTCTCATTTGTGCAGACTGAGACACTAATAAAGAAATGCAGCTGATTGCCACAGAATATAACTGAGGAAATGGCCCTCTCTCTCCCTGGGGGCTTTGGTTTATAAGGACAGAGACACGAGGAGGTCCAATGATGCTGCCTGAAACAAGGTTTCAGTCCATTTTACGAGCTCATTTAAACAGTTTAAGTGAATAAAAACCATTCAGCCAAGTAGACAGAATTTTTAATCAGTTTACAATAATTTCTCAGCCTTGAAATATCACTTAACATTTTTGGATTTGCATAGTTTCAATATAACGTTTTGTATGCTGAGGACTAAACCCGATCAATCACCGGCGATACAAAGCCATGAGGAACATGACACCACTGCTGCATCCCTGAACAATAACACCGTGTAGCTTCACACTTGTTCAGAATCATTAATAACATGGCAGCCTGAGGGTCACTGGGAGGAGATTTTACACTTAACTCAGTTTTGAGGGGAAAGTAAGCTGTGAAAACTTTGTTCCGTCAAGCGTCAATAAAGCAAACTCAATGTTACTCTGGCCTGGAGCAAAGCACACAAACTCTTGAGGCTTGTACTTCCTCGGTTCAGGTCAACACATTTGAATGATGTTTTTTTCTTTAGGCCTAAAAGCAAGAATAAACATGTCGATTTTCTGGCTTTCCAAAGTGCATTGGTTCTATCTGAAAGACAGGATGGCACCACATCAAAGCTAGGCCCCTTTACAACACTGTGTGCGGCATCAGAGGTAAGCACAGTGGAGTCATGAAGCGTGAGGGCACTCACCTCAGGTCGCCTCAATCGTTGGCCGCGGAGGATGAAGTACAGATGAGTACACTGCTGCCTCTCTTTATCAGCTCCCATCACCCCCCTCCTGAAGCGACAGGCCGTTATCACGCCATCTTCCCATCATGACAACCCGGCTCCTGCACTAGCTCGGGGTAATTGTTGTTGGCTGAGTAAATAAGAGAGGTGATGATGCAGTCCTGGTGTGGAAGATACTTCTGCTGTTTGAGTCATCAGAGTTGCTGAGGTCACTGAGAGAGTCATGAAAGAGAGAAAGTGGAACAGTGATAAGATAAGGATATGGAACGTTGTGCTTTTGTTCCTGCAGATGTGTTGGTTAAAATGAAGCTTAATCAATCAACCAACCATCCTTTATTAAAGGTACAGCTGTACACCACAAGCCTCAGTAGTTCTTGTAGGTAGTTGTCAAACACTGGTAGAGTTAACACTGGTAGTTTAGTGAAAAGAATGATAAATCTGCTGCAGTTTGATTTTTTCTTTACAGTTCAGGCGACCTGGAGGGTCAACTGTGCGAAACTGAAACCATCCTCAGTCTTGCTATATTAGAAATATTTGATTGCATTGTGATTGTCAGGTTTACTAAGCAGGAAGAGGAGAAGGTGGTTGATCCAACAGCAGCAAAACAAATCAAGGGAGATCCTCAACTAGCAGTCGCTGTCAGTCCACTCTACCTGAAACTGAAATGTTTTTAATTTGAGAGTCACATCAAGCTGCTCGAGCTGCAATGACATGATACCAGAGGTCAGCAGAGCAGTTTTTGTGTGTGTAGAAACTATTATCTTAGACATCATGCATAGCACATTTCATTGTCTTAAGACACACACACTCAAGAGCACACAGCTTCTTGCCTGAACTGTCTTGATGTACAGAAAGCCTGCTGACTAATTCCACTCAGAAATAGTGAGGGGGGAGGAACAGCTGTCATGACTTTTATTTGCCTTTCGGATTCATGGTTGTAGAGGAGAAGCCGGTAAGGTTAACAAACATGACTTATGATTCAGGTTGGCATCAAGTGTTCAGATGATGTATTTTTTGAAACGATCATCCGGAGCAGAGACGCCTCGGATCCTTTCTTCACACGGGGGCTAAGTGCCTCTGTGCAGGAGTTCAGCCTGTGGCCGGAGATACTTGAACTGATTGTGTTTTAAAGTTACACTGACACTTGGGGCACTTTGTTGGGTAGCAATCTGCTGCTTCTCTTGGAGGCTTCTGATTTCACTGCCAACCAGCTGAGACCTCTTGTGTGTTTTGTGAGTTTTTGTCTAGTGAATATCTGTCTGAAGATATCGACATCAATTTAAAGGCTTTATATGTGATTTTTCACTCTTAAATATAATATAAATCAAGTATATCCTCTGAAAATAACTCTGTGAGTCATGACTGTCTACAATGGGTGTAACACCCGAGTCCCACTGTCTGTGATGTTTTCAGAGTTTTCAGAGTCCTATCTTCACTTTGTTTACATCGTCAGGACGGCCGGCTGACTCCTCCCCTTGTGTATAAAAGTTGTTTAATTGAGGGACTAGAGAAAAGAAGAATAACATACTGTACTCACTGCTTAACTGTGTTTCTAGATCACGCTCATTTCAGGTAAATTTACATGCAGTGTGAAGATACCAGCATAATAAAGATCGCTAGCATTAGCATGCTAACACAACAATGCACCGCAAGTTGTTTTGGTTTCATGCTGGTGCTCAAGGGCGACATCTGCTGGGTCAAAACATCATATATAAAGCCTTCAATCCCATGTGATATGAGAGGGGGTGTTGCTGGTTGGAAAAAAAGTTTTAAATTTTATTCATCACGTGTAATTTAAAAAGCATGAAACTGCATACAGTACTGACTGCAGAGTCTTCATTGTGTGCTCTCAGGGCCAGACTGTGTGTGTGTGTGTGTGTGTGTGTGTGTGTGTGTGTGTGTGTGTGTGTGTGTGTGTGTGTGTGTGTGTGTGTGTGTGTGTGTGTGTGTGTGTGTGTGTGTGTGTGTGTGTGTGTGTGTGTGTGTGTGTGTGTATTTTGATGTCTGTGAATGTGTTCTTTCTGTTCCCTCTGTTTCTATTTCTGTATGCTTTTACAGTACCTGACCTACTTATAGGAGGATGTTTCAAATTAAGCTAGGGTATTTATAAAGCGTGTTAACTTTGGTGTGATAGAACAAAACCAGGGATCTCAGTCTAAAACTCTCTGTAGGGCCTGTGGGCTGCCTCAGCAAATTGATTTTTTGTGGGGGGGCTCAGCCTTGAATCTGCACTGCAGTTAGTTTTTTTTTTTTAAACTTCAAGATATTTACCTAAGAAATGTTTGAAATGATGATTGCATTTAAACTAAGATAGGATTAATACTTTCTACAACACTCACAGCTTTGTGAAATTTCCTGACTTCTCTGTTAAGTTAAGTCATTTCATATCCTACATGACAAGTGTCAGCTTCTGCCCTCTGGGAGATTGATTTAGGATACCAAACTGTAAGAGGAACAAGTAGAAAACACATATCACTGCTGAACAAACAGTAGAACATAGGCAGGCCACAATCACGCATCATATTTTTTACCCAAAGCTGTCGTAAAAGAAAGAGAAAGAGTACTTGTCATCGGTAATGTTTCAGAACTGAAATGTTGTCAATTGATTTATGCAATTGAGACAGTGTGAAGGTGTTTGCTTCCTTTTTTTTCTAATTAAAAACAAGAAATTACCCAAGATTATGTGCCAAGGTGATATCAAAACAAGTAACAGTATCATTTGATTTTCACTCGTATCCTATCGACATTTTAACTACTGATATTGTGACAACCCTAGTTCCTTCTTATTTTGTCTTATTTTGATCTCTCTCTCTCTCTCTCTCTCTCTCTCTCTCTCTCTCTCAGAGGGGGGGCTCAGCTCATAACTGCGGACAGCTCAAGGTGGGTCAAGTGATCCTGGAGGTTAACGGGAATTCCATGAGGGGCCGTGAGCACAGGGACGCCGCACGCATCATCGCTGAGGCCTTCAAAACCAAAGAGAAGGACCACGTGGACTTCCTGGTGACCGAGTTCAATGTGGCTCTATAGCTGAGGAGAGGAGGAGAGAGGACGATGATAAGGAAGAGTCTGAGAGCCACAGGAGTGAAAGAGAATTTAAGCTTCTATTGATTTGAATGGCACAACTGTTGAAGACTGAAACAAACCACTAACTGATCTCTGAGCCCTTCTTCTTTCTCATAAATCCTTCCTCGTGTCTGGATATGTGATTCCTCTGATTTACAAAGTATTACTTCTGCTGTGGACTTCGTCAAGGATTCTCCTCAACATGTTACCTCCCCACTGTGAGACTTTATGCACTAAATGGAAAGTTGTGAACCTTTCGTTCATCCTTTCAGTGTTATACATCGTGGACTTACAACCATTGAAACCCACCGAGACTTATCGTAGCACTCCCGCCCCCCCATGGTCACTTTGATTGATTTATATTTTGCTTCAATGTGAGAGACAACTGCTCATCTAAGACTGATTCATGCTCCACTTTGTATATGTACAAATGAACAAATGTAGATACAGATGCATATATATATACTGTACACATAAAGATCCTATATGAATTATAAACCCCCTAACCTTATTGCATCATCAACATATAGTTATATATTACAGAGATGATTAGTGAGGCTATCCTGACAATACAGGATTCTACAAATTTGACATTAATGCTACTGGCCTGTCTACGTTTTATCACTTTTTCACAAAAGGAAATGGATTGAGCCACTTTGGGCTGACATAAAAACACTTTAAATGCTTTTATTTCTCTGATTTGTCAGATTTTTATTGTGAATGATAGAAATCATCATATGGACATAAATGCGACTATTCCTGTTTCCTTTTCACATGTGTATCTTTTCTGTTTAAGGCTTTAGCCAGCGACATTTGAAAATGCTGTTTTATAAGGAAACAACATGTGTCTGTCATACAAAGATAAAGACACCTCAAAAAAGAAATCTTCTATTTAAATCCGCAAAAAAAGCAAATCATTTCTGCTTCACTGTTTGGTAAGGAGAGGGAAAGATAGTTACTCTCTGAAGTCTCAACTGGTTACAAATCAGCTGTCTGCCTCAAGTTTACACTATATTGTTCTAACACAGCCAACCTTAAAATAAAGTGTTTCTCATTGACATTCTTTTAAAGCCTTTTCCCATCATGCAATGAGCCACCCAACCGCTTGCCATGCTGCACACATTTCTCAGAAGAAAGACGAGTTGCAATTCTTCATTTAAAAGCGCACTGAGGCTCCTCTGTGAGACATTGCATTCAATATTTAAAAACCGTTCTGTTCTCAAAACTTGTTGACTTTACATTTGCTCCACATAAAAAGCCAATCCATAATTAACCAGATAAATATGAACAGCTGGAGTAGGATGTGTTTCATAAGCTGTGTACGGACCTCTGTACACTCTGGGGAATGAATAGGAAACACTGGATGATATCAGGGAGATGAAATGCAGCAGTAACTCTGAACAACAGGCTGCACAAATTGATTCCAATGCAGGCTTGGGGGATATGAAAACTGTTTCATAACGGTTTCACACTTGCAGAAAACTCCTGATAACTGCTGGAGCTGTATGTGTGAACGCAAACAGCCGAATTTCTCACTCTGACTTTACCTGAAGTTTCTCCTGCTAGGTACCTTTGTATTTTTTCTACAGAAAGTCCGAGTGAGCTGAGAAAGCAGCAGGATATAATCAGGAGGATTCACCTCGAGCCAATGGGAGGGGGAGTGAGGTTTATATACTGTGACTGCTGCACGTTGCATCGAGTGTATGAAACCTCTAAGACCTCTGTGCACGTACTTAAACAGCTGCATTGTGTAAGTTGTTTTTGGTTGTTTTTGTCAAATCGTCTTTCAGTATTTAGAAAAGCGCTATATAAAATGAATAATTATTATTATTATTGCGTTTTCTGTTAGTCAGTGTGTTGCTCTCCGCTCTTTTGTTGATAGTGTGATTCCAACAAACTACACGTAGCACCGATATAAAGACAAATATTTTCATTATAGCATCGTATAGCGGCCTCTGTTGCTCCGTCCGATACTTCCACATCTTTTTTTTTCAATGTAATGTCTTACCTTGGGAGACCCCCACCCCCCTCTCCCGTCTGAAAGGGATAATCTCCCGCTGTGAGGTGCATATATGAACAGCCAGGACACGAGAATATTCGGAGCAGTGCTCCTGAAATGATCTTGATATTTTGAAGGAGTCCTGAAAATATCTAGTAAAGTTCAGGACAGCCCCTTAAATCTTTCTGAATTGCTTATTCACTGGAGGGGCGAGGTCTCAGGAGGCAAGGGATGATGATTTGGAAATCCAAGATGGCGGACAAAACAACAAAGCCTATCACTATAACAGCTTTGTGCCTTTATATCGATGCTTCGTGTGATTGGATGTATTCACAACATAAAGAAAAGAGGGGAGGAAATCATAATAGTGAGCAGAAAAGAGTATGAAGCCGCTTGATTATGAGCACAAAGAATGCACTATTGATTTTACCTGGATAACTACATTCACACTGCAACTCACCCTGACTTCAGCTGACGTCACACATTTTAAAAGTTGGCTGGCAGAAAAAAGTCCAAGGTAAAGTCAGGGTGAACATTTTGGCGGTTTGCTCACCTGAAAACAGAAACATTAGATACTAAAAACAGATCGAAGTGGATATAATTTCAGAGTTCAGCTAATGACGAGGCCCTTATTCTAACAAAGTTTGTATCGCACATAGAGATTCCTTTACTCTACAGAGCAATTTTAAAAATTCTGATTTCCTCTGTGTTCAAATCCCCTGAGAAAAGATCAGTGTTCAGATTTTACCCACTAGACGTGGAGGTCCTTCATGATTTTAGCTCAGGCTACTCAGCTCTTCTCCTAGGATTCCCCCTGCTGAATTACAATTGATGCTTTTATTTAGCAATTTCATAGTTTTTTAATCATATTCACCCTGGGGGTCTTAATGCAACCGTGCTTAGTGCAGCAATTACGCCCATGAGGGGAGTAATGAGACATTTAGAGGACAACACTGCTAAAGATTTTAGAGGCGCTCCTCCACACATGCTGCATGTTTGCACACACGCACACATTACATCCGCTTATAGAAAAGCAATTAGGAGATAAGCAATCAGGTAGAGAGAGGAAGGGAATGAGAATGAGGGAGTGACTAAAGTAACAAATGAGCTGTGATGACTGTTGTGGACATGATTTGCTTCTTCAAGAAGAGACGAGTGTTGAGAAGCTGCAGTAAACATCCTCCATGTGTCACTCTGCAGACTTGGATCAGACTTGTGTGGATGAGTGCTATGTATGTGTTCAACATGAGTGGTGTCTGTCAGTCTGAAGTTAATGGAAGAAAGGAGGAAAATAAGCTGAAAACAAACAGACAGCAAATAAAGACAAATGCAAATGTCATAGAGGGAGCAGCTGTATGAGACGTGAGGAAGTGAAGGAGCAGTCTGGTAGTCTGGGCTTTGTGAAGAATGCCAGCAGAGCCGCTCTGTGAGAAATTGCTATCAAACACTCCTGAATCATTCGGTTGACAAGCCAGAGAAAAGAACACCAAATTCATGCTTTGTTTTTATATCCCTGCAGTCTATCTTCAAATGTCAAGCTGGACTGGAAGAAAACATTCAATGTTAGTGAGAAACTGGTCAGGTTTTTTAAGTTCGTACTCGTATTCAATATGTGTTCACAGATTATGCCCCTCAAATATAAATCTCCTCCTGAGATACATTTTTTTAAGAATCTAATTCCTAAATATGTTTTGTTACCAATTCTGACATATTTTTCTCAAATCTGATGCATTCTTTGATTCATTTCAGTCAACAAATTAGATATTAAGCCACCTTTCAGCTGCTGTCACATCCTTGCAAAAAAATTAGTTGCATGGGCGCCGGATAGCCTAGCGGTTATGTTGCACTCCCTATGTACTGCATTGTATGTACTGCATGTATGTACTCCCTCTTTGCAGCCGCCATGGGTTAGAGTCTGACCTCTGCTCTTTGCTGCATGTCATCCCCCACTCTCTCATCCCAACATTTCCTGTCTGTCTTCGGCTGTCCTATCCAATAAAGGCAAAAATGTCCCAAAAATATATATCTTTAAACAATTAGATGCACATTTAATGTATCTGAGATACTGGACAGGTACAATGCAGTGTGCTCATGCTTTCTAAAGATGCTGCCTAATTCTGCAGAAAAAGGTGTTTGTAAGAGCACTAAGGCTGACCGTGTACAGACAGAATACCAAGTGATTTTAGAAGTAGCTTGATTGCATTAAAAGTGAATAGAAAGACTTGATTAGGGGAAATTAGGGTGCAGGCAGCGTCAATTCATGAAATCTTGCTTGTGTCCTGGGCCTTCATGAATGATACAAAGACAGGAGGACAAAGGAGAGAGACTGAAGAGCCAAGTTTCTGCTGACATCAGTCAGAGGTTGAACTAACAGGCATGCTGTCACACAAGCTGCTGCTGCATGTTTCTTGTTAAATTACAAACTAATTTACAGTGGATGTGTTGAATGTGTTGGCCGATTAAACAGATGTCAAGCTGTCAGATTTGGACAAATGATGCCAGGTTAAACTTGTTTTAACACACCTTGGACTATTGCTGAAACCAAAAAAATAAGATGAGAGGCTAAAAACCTTTTAGAGCTGAGGAGTTGGTGATGGAAGAGACAAAAAAACATTTGATTCACTGTTTAGACTTTAAAGAGTTATTTAACACAAGGCTGAAAGCAATGCTTTGCTACCCTCTTTTATTAGCATTTAAAGGTTGGGACACATTACCACTAAAAAAAGTAAGTGAAGAGGCAATAAATCCACTGCCAGTCTGACTTTTGTTTTTGAGAAGGACAACCTGCTCCTGAAAAACAATATTAAATATCAACAGTTCATGCTCTGCAGTTTATTTTTATTTAATTTAAAAAGCCCATGCATTAAACACTTGATTTTCTGGCATTCAAACTAATATTTTCTGCGTGTAATATGACAGAGACTTTGAATAAATCCATTGATTTCACTGCAGATAAATATATTCAGGACACAATACAAACAATATAAATAACATGCAATGCGAACGCTTGACTTAGAATTCAGGATGCTTCAGTTTTTGTGTGTGTGTGTGTGCATGAGTGTGTTTGTGTGTGAGTCACCAGGGGCCGTAACAAGACAGAGGGAAGTAGAGCAGACATTCAGGCAGATGAGAGCTGCAGCACGTCCTCTCCGTGGAATTACTCCCTGTTGAAGAACTAATGCGCAAGGAATCACAGCAGCACAGGCGACAATGTTTGTTTTTTGAGTTAAAGTCTAACCATTACACATGACACGTCTCCTGAGTGAGGAGAGAGGAGACAATTAATGATTTAATCATTGTTTATCAAATGCAGTGTTTTGATAGAAATGATACAAATCTTTAATATGCCTCCTGAAACCATCCTACTTAACATTTCATGTCATTTAGATTTCCTTACTACTGTTCGATGAACTGAAGGATACATTTTCTTTATGCACTGAGGGGAATATCTTACTTCTAATGTTGATAGAAACCTGTTGAAATATGCATCTCCATATACAGGGCAATTTTGGTGTTTTAGTAAATATTTACAAATGCCGGCAGGCTGTGAGGACATGAGCCGAAATAAAACTTAGTGTACATGTTAACCAAGAACATCAAGAACAGAAAGATGATGTGAGTTAATTGTTTTTGACATCAATATAAGAATAGATCAATAATCCGTGGCCCACTGGGAGAACCTGAGGGAGCTGCAGGTGACACACATTGTTGGCTCACTATAAACTACAGTAAAGTTATTTCCTTGTGCCACAGATTATTGATTTATTCTTCATGGTATGTTCCTGCAACCGTGCACACATGAGAACATATAGGCTGTGCACGGCCTATCAATATACAGTCGTAAGTCATCCAGTCATTGGACAAATAGACAAATATTGTTGGCTAAGTTATCGTTGTTTTTTCTTGTCTTGTGATGGGATTTGTTGACTACATAGAAAAGAAATGGGTTGAATTCTAAAACTTCTCCAAACAAATGAAGCCGAGTTACAACTTGACCTTAATAAAGTCTCATGTTCAGAGAATAACGGTTTCATTTCAAACCTGTATATTTAAAGAAGAAGTCCCCTTTATCAAAACAAGGGGCACATTTTGGACAGCACAAGAAACCACTGAGCTTCATATAACGTTTATAAAACTTTAAACTAAGTATTTCCATGACATGAAATGCTGAGATTTTGGAGATGCATTTATCGTACTGAACTGAAACTGAGTTCTTACCTATTTGATGATATTGTTTGTTCATATGCCTCCATTGATGCCAAAGTTCCCTTAAGCAAGACACTAAACCCCTCTCTGCTGCGGGTTGCTCAGGTGAAATGTTGATAAAGTGAAACATGTCTCACATCAAATAAAATGTGTAAAAAGTTGAGTAAAGCTCTATGAAAGGAAACAGCCATTCTTACTGTATGTAAACCCTTCATTTATTTATTGAAAGATATATAAACTATGATATAACTGCAGCACTATCCCTCCTCATCTTATGAATTCTCCATGAGCTAACTCCATGAGGACCAAGACTTGTAGACACATGTCGATGGCGGCTCTGCCTTCTCTTTGACCTGATATTAAAGGTGCATCCAGGAGGGAGGGATGATGGAGGAACGCCATGGAAGCTGCTGACAGGCTCATTTATCAGACGTCGAGACGGAGAGGTGCTGGCCTTGTGTTCAACATGACACACTACAGCTCAGACATTAACTTGTTGCTCTGGCTGTAGCAAGGTGTCTCCCCCCTCCCGACCACCCCTTAACTGCTGCTTTCAGACTCATAAAGCACCCAGCGCCACCTGTTGACTCTATTTATCATGTTTAATTTGTCTCACTGAGTGTGCCTCCTGCTTTATTAGCTGCACAAGTTCATTTTGTTGGTGTCCATTCCTCCACCCTGCGATTCTCTTCGGCTCTTTTGCTTTGTTCAGTCAGTCGGTCAGTCAGTCCATCGGTCTTTCTGCCTGCTTCCTGCACATTTTAACAAGCAGTGTTGTACAGTGACATGCTCTTTATACAGAAAGTGTGTTTAATTTTTCAATAAAGATAACTGCACAAAAACTAACATGCTGTCTTTTCTCATTTTGAATAAATAAAACGTGGCATTGAAGAGGAGGAGGAGGTATGTTGACAGGCCTGCAGTTTTACTTTGGTCTTGATTTGTTCTGGCTTTATTCACATGGTTTCCATTAGACTCTCATACCAACTGGTTGCACATTATGTAAACATAAGGAATCTATATTATTTATAATTTCCAACATTCTGCATGATGTTGAAGACAATAGATACTAAAAATCCTGATTGACATTGGGCCAAGTTTCAGTCTAAAACAAAATTTGTATTGCATACTTACCATGCCATCAAAAAATTAAATTATTTCAGTGATTGTGTGCAAATTTTATTGTGACAGAGTAGAAAATAAGAATTTGTCTGACTTTTTAAAAATTCTATGAACTGCAGCCCATACGGATGGCTTATGCATCATCCTTTTGAAAACAGCATTAAAGCTTCTCTCACAGAGTGATGCTGTGTGAATATGGTAGCTTAGTTAATAAAGATAGATTAATAAAATATATTTCAGTTTTCCTATGGTAAAAATTTTCAGAAAATTCTTTGTGTTTTAACATGACAGTGATTCAGTGCTCAAACCAGGCCCACAAAGAAATGCTTTTCCCAGCTTACTGGTCCTCAACATGCCTTGACCTTAGCCCCATCTAATTCCTTTTGGGATAAACTTGAACTACAGCTAAGGGCCAGGAATGATCACTTGACATCCATGACCAGCTATCTTATGTGTCTTAATGGGAGAAGATTCCTGCACCTCGTGTAGGTTCCAAAAATATGGTGAATTTTTTCTATTTCTTTTCTTTTGTAAACTTCCCTCCTATTCTGTCAGGCACTTTAAAGATGAGTTTTTTGTTCAAAAATCTGTTACTTACAAGTTTGAAATTGTAGTCCATTGAAAAGACAAAGACAAATACATAAACAATAAACTAAATGCTATACAATTCTGTTGAAAACAACAGCTTTCATTTGTGGGTGGATTACTGAATCATCAGTCCATGTTTGTGGCTCCTTATCTTATTTGTGGTTATATGGGATGTAAAAGAGTTTCTAGCAGGGGAGCAATTACTGCTTAAATGTTGATTACTCAGCAAAAATGGAAAAAGTCTTGTTAATCTCTTAAAACTACTGATTGTATCTGTGTGAGTGTTAAACTATGTCTGGTGTGTTATCATTATAAAGGCCTCAAAGCAAACTGGTATTTATAGCTTTGAGCATAAAACCGATAATAATGCTTAATTCATGTATTAAGCAAATATTTCATGTGTTTCAAGCTTTTCAAATGTAAGAATTTCAAGTTTGTTATTAATTTATTATAGTTTGGTTTTCATCTTTTATCAGATAACTTTGGGCTCTTTGTAATAGTTCGGCATGCTCCATAATTTCACAGATGATCAATATTGTCTTATCGGTTGCACCTATGACTTTTTTATTTTACTAAAAGCAATGATCATTCAGGCCTCTGGCAACAAGCTAATCCAGCATGCAGGCAGTGATCTGTGAGCCATGCAGACCATGATTTGGGCCATATCCAGGGGCCATTAAACTGTGCCTGTGATACATTATTGCAGGAATGTCCTTAGATAATGGAGGGGTGATTGATTTTAGCTAAACAATCATCTCACTGTGTGTGTCTGTTTCAACTGCTTTTCTAGATTATTTGATGGCCTCTCTATTTCAAAGAAGGATAAAAAATAAACATAAGGTATTTTCTCATTGAAAATGATTGGTAACAGTGTGTTTTTGGAAAAAAAACCATTGTGAATGTCTGCGTATACAACATATCCTTACTACCCTTAGATGATATGCCCATCTCTTTCATTGTAAAAGTATATGGAAAAGTGAGGATTTGGTGCCCTCCTGTGGCCACTTTTTTAACTGCAATTCTTCAGCAGCATCCTCTAGTAAATCCCGCCCCCTGAGCTGCCTCGTATCCAATCAACACTCCGTCTTTGACTTCAAGCTTTCCTAAGGCAAATATGAAATAGTATGTCCTGAATTTAGCTTGTCAGGTAACACATCTCGTTAATAGACTCAATAAATGAGATTGATTTCGTTTGACTCAGGTTATGAAAGTTCAACTTAAGGGTCAGAGAATCATTTGAAAAGGCAAAACTTGTAGGAGGTTAGTTATGAGAAAAATAAATGCCTGAAATTCAGAACTCAGGACTCAGGACTCATATACCCGCACAGTTTGCCTCGACCACACTCGTCAAGACTGGTAAATTAGCCTTACAAGTATCAGTAACACGGGCTTAAGTTGTGACAAATTAACTCGGTAAATACCTCCAGCATTAACATGTGTAACTGTACTTAGCTGAAATATGTTTTTAACATAGTAAGTTGTCGTTTGTTTGCATGTCTAAATTGGCAGAGAGGGGTGTTAACGATACTTCTGGCACTAACTGTTAGCTTCCCTGCGTCTCATCATTTCACAACAGACACAAACCTTCATCATGAGAACAGCTCATCCGGGTACTTTGCCCAAACGATGCCGGCCCCGCCCCTTTCTGGGTGAAATCATTCCATCTGAATGAATGGCGGTTAATGGACAAGTTGGGGTCATTACTGATTTAAAGTCTTAAAAAATGAAAAACGTACTTTAAAACTGCAAGTATGAGCCTAAATCTGATGACCAGTGATGTAAACATTTACAAAACGACATTTTAGATTGTTTGTGTTTTGTTTGTTTGTGTTCAAAGGAACCTGTTAATGGTTGGTTGTGTTGTGGTGTCCATGGTAACGAGGGGGTGGGTCTTCTCTCTTTTAAGTTTTGCGGTTTTCAAGGCAACCGGTCCCTGTGCTGTGAGGCTCTGAGGTCTGCCACTGAAATCTCTACAGACGTCTGAAAATCCTGCCTGCTGAACCGACTGAATACATACATCTTTATATCATATGAGGTAAGCCTGAAATGCATTAATGTTGTCACAAAGTTGCTGCCTCGCCACGACATTGTTTTTGTTTTGATTTGTTAACATTGCAGATGTAGAAGCATCTCTTCTGTTCCCACCAACCTGACTGACTGGTTTACAGTTGTTGTTACTCTAATGTTGTTGAGCAAGTCTTCCTTGAGTTTTTCTCAAGTTGAAAATGCTAAAGCTTCTCGTTGTTGCAAAGCACTTGGGCTTGTTTTGCAGCACAGCCTCCATTTTTTTTCTTTATTTTTATGGAAACTAAAATGTTGCTTTATAACTTTCCCTCGCTTCCATGTTTGCCTGTGACTGTGATGAAACAGAGACTTTTTAGTGTTGGAAACGTGTTTCCTCACATGGCTGTCAGAGCTACATGTTTTCACAGGGCTTGTGCAGGAAACTGTTTGTTCACTCCACACTGTACTATTAAATATCTGCACAAAATGTAAGAAAACAATGTGTTGTGTTTACCAGCCTATAATATCTGGAGAAAACTGGCTGTTTGGAGCAAAAACTTTAACAGCATTGTGTGAACAAGAGGCTGTTGTAGAGTTCCCTTAACAGTAGTACAGTGATCCCAGTTTATCAGGACAAGTACCAATTACATTGTTTCAATAACCCCATATTTTAGCATCTAGATATTCCTAATATGCTCAAATCTATTAACCTAAAAGTACAATAGTTTTAAAAGAAATCATGCCATACAGGTGTGTGGATGTACTGACAGGGATGCAGTTATTCTCTGCGGTCAACAAGTTCATTAGTAAAAGTATTGGTATGAAAATCAGCAGGAAGAAAAAATGGTGCAGGAAAATCTTATTTCTGATCAAAGAACTGGTTAGACCAGAACTTAATTAAGTAATTAAAGAATATTATAAAGCACCCTTTATACCCAACAGGATAGCTCATTTTTTTTGATCAGAGGTCATTACATTCTTTAGTTTTAAGAAATGTCATACAAAAAAAAGTCAAGAGCCAAAATATAATCTCCAAAGTGGTTTTGTCAACAAGTGGTCCAAAGCTCAAAGATATTGCATTTTCATCTATCTACATATAAGAAACTGGAATGTGAGAATGGCACTTAAATTACAAAAAATATGAATTGATTGCTGATATTATTGATTAATTTTCTTTCTTTGAAGTGATTAAGCAATCTACCCATAATTTTAACAATATTCTTTCAATAAGACCACATCTTCAATAAGTCCCTCTTCTCCCACGTTCCCTGAACATAACGTTTCCTGACTCCTCAGTGCTCCTGTTCCTCCTAAGCAGATTAGCTGTCATATCTGAGTCACCAGGCCGTCCTGAACTGCTCACTGCTTTGGTAGCCTCTCTGTCAGCTCCAGCTACACTCCTGTCCACTGTAATCAAAATTCAGACGGTGTAACCCTGTGAAAATTCATGTGGTGTCCCCTTTGGATTGGTTGACTGGTTCAGTGACAGCTTTGGGGATGAGTTAAGAGGTTGGCAGACATTTCCCTCCCTCTTTTATCTGTTTGTCACCTTTCCCTCACTCATTCTGTCATGCTTTTTCTTTTCTGCTTTCTGTGTCTCTTCCTCCTTCATCCACAACCTTCATCTGTCCATCCCGGATGCAGTGTTACTTCGGCTGACAGTCAGGTGATTACAGCCGTGCTGCTGTCTCTCCGTCTGTCTGAGGAGCTTAGCTAGCCTCCTGTCTTGAATGTATTCTGATCATCATTGTCTGTTTACAATCGGTGAAGCCCCCTGTAAGGGCTTTGGAGCAGCTTAATTCCTCCCATCTGGCTACTCAGATAAGTCTTTAGTTCTCCCCGAAATAAACAGGGAGTACGAGCAGAGTAACAGGTGAGTTATTCCTTAGCTTTATACGTAGCGTAGCAAAGCTCAGAAGTCCACCTGGAAAGTTAGTCAATTAGAATTGGTTTGGTTCTGTTTGTTGCTGCCTGCTCTTTTTCTGCTTTTACTCTTCTTATAGTTAGTGTCATTGTGAATACCCATCTCACTGTGTATGAGACAGACGCAAAGTATCAGCCAACATGAAATGTTTTTACAGAAGGGGGCAAATAAATCTCCTCAGAAGTCCTGAGTTCAAAACTGTAGTGAAGTCAAAGTCAGGTAAAACATCCCGTCTTTTTATAACGATGGTATATATATATGTGTATATATAGATACATATATATATGTATAGTAGAAATGTGGACACGTCATAGTTAGAAAAATACAGGCTTTATAAAGTAACGTGTTGACTTAATATTGTGACAACCATAAATTAAACCATCATTCATTTGATCATAAACACTTGTGATTTTCCTCTTTAATTCAAAATATCTTTTGACTTAGTTTGTATATCAGAATTTGAAAAAGCTGGGTGACCTGATAGGATAGATTTTTAGCATGTAAATTGAATTCAAATAAAAAAGTTGCAGTAAAAATTGCATGACATAAAAAATACAATATTCCAAAATGAAAACTGCCCAAATATGTCTGTCTGTGTACCTTTTGTCTGTGCATGTCTGTTTTATACTTTATCTAGGTCGGGAAGGTAAACTCAATAAATTCCCGATCAATACATTCAGCACCCAGCAGTGTGTAACTTTAGCTGATAGATAAATGTAGAAATAAACAAAGGAATCAATTTTCCCTCTTACACATTAGTGTGTTATTTCTCTGCATCCATATACTAAAGTAAGAGCAAACATCTTAAAAATCCCTGCTTTGTATTTACTTTTGACCCCTGAATACAATTTAAAATAAGAAATGCCAGACATGTTATCGTCTTCTGGCTCAGTTTTCTGCTTGTCTTGATTCCCCAGAAAGCCTGGGGTGTAAAAGGAGGCTGCAGGAAACAAATAAATAATGTCATAATCATAAAGTGCACTCTAACTCTGTCTAAAGAAAGTTACATTTTAAACCTCGCTTGTTGAAGTTGTTTATCCCACAGGCCGTGCTCTCGTTCCTTGTGGCCTGCTTTAAATGCATGGCAGGTTTGCTGTGTTGGCCAGCATGCAGACTCTCTGCTGATTTGTGTATGAAAGGCTCGTAGAGAGAACACGACGTGGGTCTGTCAGTGCGACACACTAAGCCTTATGTTTGTTTCTCATACAATCGAAACAAGTGTCTCTGGATACACAAGTGTGCCTGGCTTTTGGAGGAAAATAGACTCTCCTGGTGTGTGTGTGTGTGTGTGTGTGTGTGTGTGTGTGTGTGTGTGTGTGTGTGTGTGTGTGTGTGTGTGTGTGTGTGTGTGTGTGTGTGTGTGTGTGTGTGTGTGTGTGTGTGTGTGTGTGTGTGTGTGTGTGTGTGTGTGTGTGTGTGTGTGTTGTAATCTTCTTGCATTAATCAGGTTGTTGACAAAAAGATACAAAGGCTCATGGAGACCACTTTTCTTAATGAGAACCTGAGTGTACAGAATACAGAATCAATGATTGCTTTTTTATGGGGATTTCTTTCCATCAAGTGTCTTTTTAAAATGATCCAAGTTAAAGTGTTTTTATTTTGATTATGTAGTTTGTTCAGCTGCTTGTGATCTAATCTATAGTTTACAATATTCAGCACTATGTGAAGCACATGTAGAGCCTCACAGCTGACCAGACAGCTGCACCACAAGGGCTTGACTCTCTTATAATGTTAGATATTACTGAATTTTGTCATTTGTGAAATACATAGTTCAAGTACATTGTCATAGTTGTATTGGTGCAAAATAAAGTCATTGTTATGTAGAATAGTGTTTGTCAAGCGAAAAAAAAAACGCTTTATCAGCTGCCACTCTAAAGAGGTTTTGGTCTCAGTATCCCCGTCTGTCGGGGATCTGAACTCATTCAGATGTTATCCCTGCAGAAAGTGGTTTATCAACCAACCAAAGTATTGCTGCACATGATCATGTGTTTACTTCTCAGGTTATCTAGTTTTGCAACTATACATCCATAGATCAAATTAGTGATATTCTGTATTGCATTGTAAAAGACAGTTTTTTTTATGGCGAGGCTCTGGCAGTGTAGGTCTAATTTTATTTTGAGACTTAACTGACATGTTTTATTGTTTTATTGCACATGCTGGTTACTAAGCTCAGCTCATGTTGTGTAGTTGCCATAGTGAGCGCTGCAGCTCTCAGCTCACTTGGGGGAATATTGAGATTTTGTGAACCTGCAGTCTGATCCCAGCTCAGTTACATGTATATTACTATAGTACTTTAAAGTCTGTATCTTATTGAAGACGTCAGGCTAAATTGAATATTAACACTGTCACCATCCCCCATGTGCCTCAACCCCCCCGCCCCCCCCCCCATAAAAGACACTACATGATAGTAAATGTAAAGCATTTAATAGATTTTTTAATTTTTAGTTGTTTTTTTTTAAATTTTCACATTTTTTAATAAAGATATTGTTGGTCCTTTTTGCCTTAATTAGATGGTAAAGATGAAGAGGGCCAGGAAATGTTGGGAGGAGAGAGTGATCAATTATGTGCAGCAAAGGACTGAGGTGGTATTTGAACCCACGGCCGCTGTGACGAGGACTATTGCCTTTGTACAGTGGGCTCAACATAACCGCTAGGCTTTACTGCGCCACAAGTTCATATTTTTAAGGGGAATTATAACTAACCTGAAATAATTATTCATTCTAAAGCTGTACCAAGTGAAAAACTCAAAGATATTTGATTAGCAATCATGTGCCTTGAAATGTAATGTCTTAAGGATTGATCAACTGTGGATATCACAGAGACAGCTAGACACAACGTCACATAACTGCAGAGAAGAAGAAAAGATAAAAGCGCTTTTAATGAATCATTAACCTCATACTTCCGGGCTGATAGCTTGTTTGTAACAGCTTTCAGTTAGCTATAATAATTCATTAAGGCCTTTCTTCACACATCAAACTATTGCCAATAAATGGGATGGATGGCACATGAATGCCTCTAAATGAAAATCTGTGTTGAGTGTTTAATCAGCCTCGCTTCAAGTCAATAAAGTGCAAGATGACAGAGTTATTTAGTAGTTGTATGGCTTTGAATTACTTTGACCTTTGATTCAAATGATTGTTTTTCTCATGATGCATTGAATTCTTGTTATTGGCCCTTAGGACTTCACACAGCAGCAATCCCTCCTGTTGAAGAATAATAACCAAACTCTTTATAATGAGTAAGGGGCAGTTTAAAGGAACTGATGCCTGCAGTGTATGTTAGTGTTTGTTCACAGAGAGCTGATGTGGTGTGAGCAGCAGTCTCAAGTGCTGGTCTGCAGTCATGGCAGACTTTTCACCGGATGTTGTGCCATTAAGACTTTGATTATTACTTTTATGAATCAAATACGATACAGACCAAATAAAATAGCAAATATTCACAAATAAAAAGCTGGACTCCGTGATGACTTTTGTGTTTCTGTGGTGCATCCCATGTACAGAGGATGTCATCCTCATCACAGCGGCTGGGGGTTTGAATCCGACCTTCAACCTTTGCTGCATGTCATCCCCCACTCTCTCCTCCGAACATTTCCTGTCACTCTTCTTCTGCCCTTTCTAAAATTTGCAAAAAAAAAGGCCAAAACATATATTTAAAAAAAGGCCAATCTTTTGAAATTGATTATTTCCACATTTCCACTGGTTCGACCATTGAAGGATCATCTTGGGGTATTGTATGAGTACACTCTATCTCCTTCTTCTGAAAAAAGATTTTCCTATGAAAGTTTGCCATGTTAAATAGTTCTTCAAAATGCAAATTATTGAGCATTTCCTTTTTGTTTCTTTCTTTTTGAGCCTCTTCACAGTTCTTGTAAGAAAAGATACTAAGTAGCTGATATTACTTTGTGTTTCATTTACAGCATCCAAAGACATCTCCTGTTCATCAAGACTGAAGTCCTCCTTAGCTGTGCCTCTGGACTGTGACCAGCTTACTGTCATGACCTGCAGTCTGTAAAAGTAAAAGTCTTTCGTGATGGTTATGGAAGTGGACCTCACTGCAGAGCCCGACCTACAAGAAACTATGCAGAAGGTTCTTGTGCCTGGCTGAGACCGTAGCTGAGGTCAGAGCTAAGACCTGGAGGAGGCAACAATTGGCCAAAATGGAGACAAGAAAGAACACCACAGCAGGGGTACTCTTCTGGACCCCCGCCCCTGTCCGCACCTCATCCCCCAGCTCCGTGATATCTGAGGATGAGTGGGAGGATGAGGAGAAAGAACAGGCACAGAAAGATGATGACTTTTTCAGCCAGATGGATGAGAATGGCATAATTGGACTGTCAGAAGCACTGGAGGATGTGGAGTTGGGGGAAACTTGTGGTGACGTAGACGCTGAATGTTCTGCTAACTCTGGACCCCTGACACCAGAGGAGGAAGACTTCAGTGAGTACGAGAGGGAGCTGAGAAGCAACCTGAGAGATCTGTCCCAGATCGATCCACCAGCAGAGGATGTGATGCTGTCACTGTGTGAGTCTTTGACCCTGTATTTGACTTATTTAACTTATTGGGCTTAAACCTTAACTGAAGTATTTACTATCACGTTTCTAGCCTTTAGGACCATTCAACCTGTTTGACATCGTTGATCACATCAACTTTTGTACAGAATTTGAATTGCAAACACTGAAGGCTCTCAAATATAGTCAGCAAAAAGTACAGGCAGAAATCTCAAACTGTCAAGCATGCATATTATAATGCATATTATGCATATATAATGTCAATGTACACTGCACGGTATACACTGTATACAAAGTACATTTTCCCCTCCTGCAACATGCTTATAGACTTTTAAAATTCTCTGCTTGGAATATTTTATTGTCTCTCATGTATTTTACACAAAAAAGTCAAATTACCTGTACCATCTAATCCTCTATCTCATTTCGAAAGTTCACTGCTTGTTGCAAAATGTTTCCTACTTCATTTCAAAGTTCACAGTATAATATTCATATAGTGCTTGGACGTAATGTTCATATCAGTATATCCCTCTGAATCTATGACATGCTCCTAAAGATCCTCCTCCTAAAAGCTATGCAGCGGTTATTCCTGCACTGTGTGAAAACGTTTCTATCTGTCTGTGTCTTTGGCAGGGGATGACTTCATGGGTAACTTTAAATCATGTACAGTAAATGAGAAGATAACGCAGAGGAAAGACTTTCTTCCTGAGAACGACAAATATTTGGATATGACGGAGGAGGAGCAAGACTGTGAGACAGCAGGGAAGAAAAGTGACATTAAGAGAAAGAAATCTAGAGCTGAGAATAGCTTCACTGAGAGCCATACCTCTAAACGAGAGATTGTGAAGAGCAGCTCTGCACAATCTAGTAGTGATCACCTACTAGCCATGAAAACCTTTGGCGTCTCAAATCACCACTGCCATCCTGCCTCATCTGTCAACCCACAAATTTTCCCTCACCTTCTCCATTTTACTGCTGAGGAAATCACTGCCGCCCCAGGTATCGAAGCAGAAACTTTGCCCGAGATGAGCTCCATAGAAAGTATTCAAGAATCACCCAGAAGCCACACAAGCCTCAAATCAAGTCCTCATCCTGAGGTAACTCTCAGGGCTTCTCCTCAGCCAGCAGCCATGTTTTCTGAAGATATCGTATCAAATTGTCAAAGCAAGGAAACAAACAGGTCTTTAAATGGAATGGTAAAGACAGGTAAACATCATAAACAACCTACACCGTCTCCAAGAAAGACAAAGAAGCACCCTGCTTCACATTCGAGGAGTCATTGCCTCGGCACAGGCAGGGCAGACTCCTCAAGGCAGACCACAAGTTGTGACAGAGACCTGAGGGCACCCAGATCAAGGAGTGATGCAGCTAAAGTGGATGAATCCAAGTGAGTGAAATTCTGTGGCCTTTTTTTTAATCACCATGTATTTAAGCTTTCTCATTAATCTTGCTCCATGATTTCAATTTGTCATTCATGTTTCCAGGAGAGAGCCTCTGAGTTACCGTATACCTGACTTCTCCAAGGTGGAGCCCAGGGTCCACTTCCCCAAAGGTGGTTACACGCCCCCCAAGAGCGGACGCTCTGTCAAGAGAGTGTCCCTTTCACCTGAGCCTCCTGTAGTGTTTAAATCCCCTGCTGAAATCGTGAAAGAAGTCTTGCTGAACACCCCCGATGGATCTCCTGAGCCATCAGACTGTTGTAGAGCACAAAGCTGTGCCCCCCTCTCCATTGTGCCTCAGGAGTTCAGAAGTCAGCAGCAGGCCATTATGCTGTCCGAACAACTGCAGGTACTGGTAGAGACTCACTGGACATCTACACCATGCTGGCTACATTTAAAAACACAGTGCTTTTTTACCTGAAAAACAAAGCATTTTTAAAATGGTCTAAATATAAAAATGATAATATTTAAAACACCAGCCTCATGATTTAGATAAGAGAAGGACACATTGATACAGAAAGTCACCTTTTTCATACAATCAAGGCTCGACATGAGATCTAATGCTGGTCACTTCACTCTGATGCATTCAGTGGTGGCATGCAGCTTTAAAGAGGTTGCATAAAATACATTTTTTGTATTTTACATTCAACAAAGGTTAAAATAGTTTTCACATTTTAAACTTTATATTCAGTGTACTCACCTGTCTCTGGGGAAAAAGATATGCCTATACACTTGCTCATATGCCACAAGAAGTTTTAATTCATCAAACGTTGTGATTCATAAATTAACACTTTTTTGTCGAATTTGAGCAAGTGTGCAGGCATATTGTCTTCCTTAGCCTGCTGTTTTTGCACTGCCCTGCACCTACATGATGTGCGTATAACTACCACCTCCACATCTGTCTCTGGACCATCTCAAAAAGAGCAGACAATAATATACTTTTACTTTACAGAAAAATGTAATCGTCTGAGTAATTATGTGGAAATAAATGAGCATAAACAGTATTAGCCACTTCAATCAGCCAAAGTCCAATATCCTGCATCTCTTTGGCCTCTCAGCTCTGGGGAAGGGTGGGGAGAGATAATATCTGCATTTTGCCTCTTCAAAAGTCGTGGATTCCTTTAAAATAAATACTCGTGTTTCTGTCCACAAATGTCCCCAGAGATATATTTCTATACTTTTAGAGTTTAATGCCATATTTTGAAACAAGGACACCAACCACAAAGAGTTACTAAAGTTACCAGTTTCTAGTACATAGCTTTTGTGTTTTTGTTTTTTTCAAAACATTATAAATATGACCTGCCGATGTGTTTTGGCCCGTCATTCAACTTTTATGCCATTTTCTTAACCAGTCAACAACCTTGTCTTTTGTTCTCATATATCTGCACTCTATTTTCTTCTTCCTACCACTAACTTTCTTATTTCCTCTCACTGCAGGAAGACTACAACATTCTGCTGACTAAGCACGCCGAGGCAAAGAACACCATTGATCGTCTGCGTCTGGGAGCCAAGGTAGTTAATCCAGGGATCCGGCTACAATTTATCACCTTTTGATGGGGTGCATTGTTGCTGGTTTAAAAAAAAAAAAAACACCACATGCCATACAGATTTATGTGCTCTCAATTTGAGGTCACTGTAACTCTTCACAGGTATGGGGAAGCTTTGTGAGAGAAAACACACACAGTTAGTGTGTTATGTCCTGAAACAGAAAGACAGAGCAGCTACAGTGTTGAGAAGTGGAGGGCTTTCTGTAGTCTTTAGAATAAAGGCACTCAGGTGTATGTGTTCACCCTGCACAGTACACACACCAAAGTTAATCAGGACTGTCAAACAAACCCAGGAAGGAGCAGAGAGTCATGTATAGCTGTGAAAACTCTCCATGTGGTCAGTGATATTTCAGGATTCAAAACATTAACGTTCTGTACTGCTGTCTGCTGAGGAGCTCTGAAGAAGAAATATTATCAACCTTCAGATTCCATAGTTCATTTCTCTTATTTGTTGTGTATGGAAGGTATTATCCAACAATATCATAGTTATAGTTGTGTATCTTATGTTTAGTTATCACAATGCCCTCATCAAGTAGAGGAGTAATGGGCATTGATACAGTATGTTCTTTAAAAGGGATGCTCACAAGCAACATATCAATAATCAATTGATAGTTGGATTGTTTTTGTATAAAAATTGAGGCTATGCAGAAGAAGTCAAAAAAGACAGACTGAGCAACAATAAAGTATTTATGATGATGTAAGTGCAGAGAAAATAGCACATTTGAAAAGTTAAGTTTTAAAATATTCTAGAGCAACAGTGACTCGTTCCTTCATCTAAATATTTAGTAATGAATGATTAGCTTCTTGAACTGTATTCCTACAGGACAGACCGACAAACATCAAACATGGCAGGTCCAGACAGTGTGAGCACATCACAGACAGAGCAGTGAGTAAGACAGCACTGATTAGAAATCTCAGAAAGGAGGGAAAACAAATCAATGAAGGAGGAGAGCAGAAGGACTTTTGAAGTGTAGTGAAGAAGCTCCATTAAAGAATTATGGCGGCCATTTTATTTTGTCCGAGGCGAGCTTCAGTCCCAATCAGCACCAATTAAAATCAGCTTACCAAGCCCCCCGCCTCCCCTCCATCTCCCTCAGCACAGCAGTGAACCTCCATCTGTCTCCCCTCCCTCTTTAGCAGAGAGTCACAGACATGTTGGGAGGAGGGGCTTTACACTCTGATACATTGTTCACTTTCATTACATGAGGTAATGTTGTTTGATGCAGGAAATGGTAGGTGTGTGTGTGTGTGTGTGTGTGTGTGTGGTGTGTGGTGTGTGTGTGTGTGTGTGTGTGTGTGTGTGTGTGTGTGTGTGTGTGTGTGTGTGTGTGTGTGTGTGTGTGTGTGTGTGTGTGTGTGTGTGTGTGTCTAAAAGGCACTGTTGAGGTCATTTTAAGGTCATTGTGATTTACTGCTTAGACAGCCCGTGTTTCATCAGCCTTTTCAAATTTGACATGCATGTTAACAGGGAGGGAGGGGGGCACCCAGTGTACCCAGTCTGTTGGCACCCAGTGTACCTGATGTCGTGGCTTCACTGAGACTGAGACTGAGGAGGTCTGAAAGAGAGATTATTGGAATCATACTTGTTCTCTAGGGGGAGATGTTGGCTCCCTGTATGTTTAGAGCATACGTTTGTTTTCCATCCTCCTTGTTCCAAGTGGTGTAGTTAATTCATGGTGTCATAATAAAATCTTCAGTGAGGAAAAAAAGTGATAAAATATGAAAATCCAAACCTATAAAACATAGAAATTATATCTATAGAATAAAACTGTACAGTAACAGGCTTTTATTTATTTCACTCTGTGAAATGATCTTTCCTTTATTACAACGAGACAAGCTACAACTTGTGCTCAGCAAAGATGGGAACTGTATGCAAAGTTAGGATATTGATAAACAAATGTATTAAATTAATAATTGAATCTTCCTTTGTAAGACCGGCTTCTCTGCCTGTACACTTACTAGTATTATTCCTCTCTCTTGGACAGATGTTTTTATATATTTTGTCTTCATATTGATCCACAAACTATTTCAGCACTAATTGAGATCTGCTGCTATTTGTCAAAACATGCAGCAACATTAGGCTGGTTAAAGAGACCTTAGGGTCTTACATTGGGATGTGCTTTTATTTGAATTTTTACAGTATTTTTAACAATAGTAGAAAATGTGCTCTTCTTTGACCTCGTCAAAAGTCTTGACTGAAATTTGACAGTAAAGTCACTGATGTTCATATTCTGTGCATAGCACATGTACTGAATTATCAGCAGACTTGTAAATGTAGAAGCTGAGGTTTTAGCAGGTGAGCCCATGACAATGTAAGATATGGACCACTGTTTTATTCATGTATGCTCTCATTTACCATTCCTCCACCAGGTGAACCTGTACTCAGACCCTCCAAAGCCCGGCCACTTGGTTCAGTCAAGACTAAACCGGGAGCCCTCAAAGGTCATGACGCTAGATTTTTCTCAGGTTCAAAGGGCAGAGATCAACTCAGCCTTGCTTCATCCAAACGGACCGAGCCCTCAGCGAAGTAAATTCATCCTATCAACCTTTTTCCACTTTGCTTTCTGATTTAACATTTCATTTATGATTTAAAATCAATGAGTTGCTCCTCAGCCATCTAAGTTATGTTGCTCTCCTGATTTATTGCTCTCAAAAAACAAACCTCGAAACTTTTGGCTGCTTTAGATTTAACATTCTTATCATTCAGTATGAGCTGTATCATCTACAGTAATTCTTCTTTCCTCTGCACTGCAGGAAGTCCTTCAGCCTGTCCTTCCACAAGCAGCCCAGGCTCTCAGTTGGGACAGCAGCTGGCCAATATTCTCTACAGTCAGGCAGAAAAATTCCTCCAGCAGGTAAACAACTAATTGAAACTCTCTAAAAAAGAACAATAATCCTACACACTGTGTCATCAGATGACAGATGTTAATGATTTTGATGTTTTACCAGCTGCACACTTTTGAAGATCTCCTCAAGACCAAACAACTCAAATCTGTTAAACAGATGGAGGTGAGAATAACAACTCCATGTGTACGTCTGCAAAAAGAAAAAAGTCGACTTGTTTCCTCATATAGAGAATGACGTGATTATCCTCTCGTTCAGGGTGTGTCGCAGCTCGCTGAGGGGCTTGACTCTTTAGAGAGGGGCTACCTGATGGCGAGAGATGAGCACAAACTCCTGCTGCAGCAGGGGGCAGAAATTGGCCACTTTGACTCTGAACGGTAATACTTATTAACCAAAAAAATACACCTTAGATTACATTTAATATTTGGTACTTAGGTGTACTTGTTTTTCTTCTTCATGTGTATTCTTGCACCTGTGTATCAGGGAGCTGGAGGGGCTGATCTTTCAGTGTGGGCTCAGTATGGAAGAGGTAAAGGAGCAGGTGGAGCAGATGCCAGAGGAGCAGCCCACGTGTGAGGCTCCTCCCACTCCACATCCTGACCTCGTCCCTTCTGTCCCCCTGACTCAGCCAAAGGTACAACTATCCATCAAACATCCACATCTGTATTATTGCACTCTGGGAGGTGATAATGTTTGTTGTAATCCATATAGCGCCCTCTGCTGGTCAAAGAGAACTGCTCGTGTAATTCAATCAAACTCAAATGTAATGCTATTTGACTGGTGAATAAATCTAGTTATATCTGTGCATACTGAAGATGAAATTGGATGCTGAAAGTCACTTGATACGCAAATATCAGCCCTTATTATCAGCTGGCTGTTTAATCGTTCAGACTCTACTGTAAACTGTCGGCATTGTCCCTGTAATAACCCAGAGAGAGTCATGTTCTGGAAATATAAAAGTTGTATTCAACCATTGACAATAACCTGTCAAATAAAATTAATCACAATAGAAATCATGTGAGATGTAATGTAAATAAAATAATTAACATTCTAGTAATCAAATCATTGTTTAGTTATACCTTAAACTAACATGCCAGATTCTCATTGGTTCCAGGTTTTTAAAATGTAAATACTTTTATCTTTTCTCTGTTTTATTAACTATGTTGAAACAGGTTTAAGGACGTGGCTTGCAAGAAACAAGTCATATGAAGCTCTCTATGAAAAACACCCCCTCTATGAAATAACAGCTCTATAAGATATAATGATCTAATTCCTCACCTTCCAGAGCCAGCATGTACCTTCACTGGTCGATCAAAGACAGGTAGTGGTGCTTGAGGAGAGCTCAGCCAGTGAAGAAAGCAAAGAAGAAACTCTGACATCTATCTACCTCAAACCTCTGGACAGCAAACACAGATGTGTTGAACAAGACTTTGTCAAACCAGTGGATCAGTGAGTGCTTATGTTTGTATTTTAGATTGTTTCTCTGACTGTCTATGCCTTTCCTGTGAAAGAATGTATTAGTGTCAACAGATATGTACTCTTTGCAGATTGAGCTTCTAACAGTGAGCAAAAATGAACTGTCTACTTTTTTATCATTTGATCCTGAATAATTCTTCTGATCAGCTACCAAAGCTTCAAGGAGTTTCCAAAACGTATTGACCATGGCCAGAAAGACGGAGCTTCTCTTTCTGCTGCTGGAACAACCAATATGCAGCCTGTGGATCAGGAAAAGGGGACACAGAATCACAGGGCAGGAAACATGGAAGGTCACAAGAGTCTTCCACAGAGGTAAGTGTCCACTGAAGCAGACTAGAGGAGATGTCAACACAGTAATATTTGCTGTTGAATATACCTGTAGTTATTTTACTAGATTGTAAAGTACACTTTTTTAATGTATTTAAATGAAAGAACTATACACACATACCTGTCTTTAAAAAGACACGCAGATGTTGACCTGGAAGCTAATTTTGAAAGCACTAGCTGGACTAAATTATCTTCATGTCTGTTGATAGGCAATCAACTCATCGAGACTCGCCCCCTATTTGCAGCAGAAAACAGCTGACCAGTAGACCCAGTCCTCCTTCAGGCAGGGTCTCCAGTCAGTCCATTAGTCCTCCTTCTCCTTCTCCCAGTAGCAGAAGAAGTGTCGAGATGGGAAAGTCCCACAGCAGCAGTCTGAGCAGTCTGGGAGAAATGACTGCGTTGGAAAGGAGGACCACGAAACTCCCAACAGGGATCAACAGAGTTCTTTCTCAGGTCAGTTAACTATGTGATGCTGCTTTTATCATTTTCAATGGAGGAATAGTTTAGTGAGTGATATAAGTGATTGCCTTATATTTGGTTATTTGTACAGCCTTTTTTTTCTCTAAATCTAGAGCTTAATAACTAATTATTTTGATTTGATTTGATTTTTTCTGCAAGAATCAGTTATAGGATTCAAGGATGTAACATTTTCTTTTCTTTTACTGCACAGTCAAAATGTCAGTACCGGTACAAATAATTAAAGGTTTGTTCCTTGAGAACTACTTAATGTATTTGACAAATTAATCAAGACTGTAGCCATTGTCTGCCATGAACTCTAATAACTATGTTATTTGCCAGATTAGTGTTTAATGAACTTGGGTTCAGACTGTTGGTGTAAACATGAACAATCTCATAACTTTATTGTGCTGCGTTGACCAGGATGGGATTATCTCTCCGGAGATGGACAGTGGGTTTGTTGGATCTGAGAGCAGCCGCCTGACCCCAGCAGCAGCTCCCTGTCGTCTCCACCAGAGGACAGCAGAGAGGTGAGGAAGTCTAAAACTGCTTCAGTGCCTCTACACAATTTAACTGCACCATAAATTTACCCTCATGTGCAACCTCCCCCCCCTTCACTTTATTACTGATCCTGTCTCATGTGTTTTCTGTCCTCCCCCGTGCTGCAGTGTTTTAGTGCATCAAGAGGGGAACCAAGGAAAACCTCAGACAGGCCCAGCCTCAGCACCATCTCCTGCCTGCTCCCAGTTACACAGTCAAACAGCTGTGGAGCACAGAAGAGGCTCCCAGTTCAGCAATGACCAACCAAAAAGAAGCAGACAGGGGCGGAGAAGACGCATGTTCTCCTGCTCTCCACAGCGCCGCAGAGCTGACAGTGAGACCAGTGAATTTGGGCTGCAGAGTGACAGCAGTGAGTCTCCAAGTTGTTTGATCATGTACTTTTTTTAAATCTCTATGTCAATGCTAAGGCCTTCCTGTGTTTATATATAGCTTACATTAATTTGTGCTTTCTTTCTCTGTTTTCTGCAGCTGCGTCTGAAGACAAACACTATGACCGGTACACAGAATGTATCAACTCCCTCCACAGCTCCAGCTTAAGCTCCTCCCCCGCTGCACGCTATCACCATAGAGATTCTCTCAGAGCACCGAGCTCCAGTCAGGTGGAGAATCGCAAGTGAGTGTGTGTAGCAGCAGCTGTGATCGCTGTGCAAATAATGGCAGCTTTACGTTTCCCTGCAGAGACTGCTGGACATATTTCTTAGTTTTAACCTATAATGACTTTACAGCACCTATCATCATGTTCTTCTGTGTATTTTATTACAGAACTGGCTGCTAATGAATGTCATTTCATATTAGGAGGTATTGTTTTCTGCTTGGTGTGGTGTTGCATGGTTTTTTTTTTCTCCAAGAGTTTGTGTTATGTTTTGCATTGACACCCTCAAGGACACTTTCAAATTCACTTTGAAACTTGAATATTTTCACAGTGCAGCACTTCAGTGTTCACTTGTACTGGACTTGACTTTGTTTGGCTTTGGAAATGTGTGTTGGTGAAAAACTTAAACATTCTATGATACTAAATGCAAATCTAACTTTTAATGTAAGTCATTTAATTAGATTTCTTCATGTTTGCTCTTGTATGTTTTACATGTAAGTGCTGCCATCCAGGCTCTTCAGGAAGAGGTGAGCAGACTAAAGGAGAAACTAGACAGCTGTTCAAAAAATCAAAGGCCTCAGAGTTCTCTAAGAGCAGCTCCATTAACACAGGAGAACTACACACACACCTCTACACCTCCCTCCAGGTTGGTTTTTATCTTCCAATCGTCTGCTTTTTTGTCTTTGTTTGCATTTCTGTTCTTGTGTATTTATATTTGACCTCCCATTGCTAAGGTCTGGTGAGCGTTGGAGTGAAGCAAGCAGGGACAGAAGAGACAGACCTGCAGCTGATGAGGTGTCAACAATAAGACGAACAACAAGGAAGAGAGTGACCTCTGCACACAGACAGAAAACACAACCTGATGACTGTAGGTCAATCTAACACATTTAATCCAGCATGATAATTTAACATTCTGTCATGCCAAAGAGAATGAGACACTGAAGTCAATGTAATTGTACAAAAATATTACACATAGAAAACATTCATGGACTTTCATCCTAAGAAAGCACAAACAGTTAGCAATATAGCATCACTTTGTGCATTTGTTTTTTCATTGACAGGTGCAGAACTGTCCACACCTGAACCACCACCTCTGGTGTCCAGATCAACTCAAACATCTGCTGCAGCACGAGACAGCCACTGTTTACATACGAATAAAGTCCACAGCACAACACAGACCAGTAAGAACATGCAGCTCTCTACACTGCAGACATGTAACTACGTATTATTCATGGCAACACAGTCTTTAAACAAAAGTATCTGACTTTATTTAGAACTCAAATCTGTCAGAAAAGATTGTTACTGCCACTGATGAGTGTGTCTGCATTTGTTGCAGGGCAGCACCCTGGGGTGTCGGAAACAGCAGATGAACCTGACAGCAGAAGTCATAAAGCTCCTCTTTGTCCGCAGTGTTTGTCACATCGCCGGGGGCAACCTGCACGTAAGGGGAGGGGGGGAGTCCTTCATCCTGTGTTTTGTCCTGCTTTTGTTTGTTCTTACTTGTCTCTTGTTTCCAGCTGTGCAGTTTCGTTTGTTTTATTAATTGTTCTGCTTGTTGTTTATTTTTTCAGACAAACCAGCTGTTAGCAACAGAGAGGCGCCCCCCTCCTCTCACTGTCACCACTGTCTTCTCTGTGGATGCCCTGATGTGAACAGAAGCGCTGACCCAGGTTAGACTCAGGCCTTTTCTATAACAATTCTATTGTGATTCGTAACTTACTCAGACTTTGTTTTTAAGCATCAGCAGCAATAAGTTCTGCACAGTGATAGTGCTCAGAATAGAAATCAGTTCGGTCTGCAGTAAATGAAATACATTTTTATTATCTAATGTGTTGATGGAGCTCCTGACCTGCTCTGTGGTTCACAGACTGTCACAGAGTCTCAGACTCCAGCAAACACACAACCTGCCATCCAGCCCAGTCCCACCCTGCAGGTCTGAGCAGCAAGTACTTTACAGCTGCAGCTTCACCGCTGCACTGCATGCCAGTGTGTCCTCCACCACTCCTGTAAGTAACATGCTCTTGCACCTGCAAGTGATGATGTGCAAAAAAAGTTTATTTACACACTTTCATACTACATATAACTTACATTAAAACAGTATGTAATACTGTAGCAATAGTTTGCCAATAGGTTATTGATTTTATATTAGCCTAACTGTAATAGGCTTTATAAGTCATAATATTCTTTTTGGCTAGGCGCAGTTCTAGCGACATATTTTAACATACATCAGCTTGTATATCGTCCAACATGAACCGAGAAGTCACTTGTTTCTTGCCCACAGAGTGCAGAGTAAGACAGTTTAGTAAAAAAAGATGGAGCCGACTGACGGTTTTTGCTTTAGTGCTCTGACTTCAGATATCTTCTTGGCGTACATTATTCTTACCTCATAAACTTTGAGCCCTGAAATTCTTTTCAAACAAGTTACTTATCATTAACTATCATATGGTGTTATTGTTTTGTTTAAACTTTACACTAGCTGAAAATGTTGTGTTTAGCAGACATGACGCTTTACTTTTTTTTTTTTTTTTTTCGTCATTTACCTTCCCCTTGTTTCAGGGTTTTCTCTCTGCCCCGCTACATGTCTCCTAGCAACAGCATTGGCACATCCTCAGGGGTCAGAGGACGGGGGGAGGTGAGGACGAGGACAAGACGCTCCCTGTCTGCTGACCGTCAGCTCTGTGCGGACGGTTCTCTGAACAGAGCCATCAGAGCAGCCCGGCACATGAAGCACACCTCCGGACACATGGCTCGCTCGCTGGCTTCAGGACTGCACTACCACCAGCTGCTCAGTGCTTCCTGCAGCTACTGAAGTCGGATCACTGCAGACTGGGAGACATAAACTCGACACCAGTTAACCTCAGCCAATCAATCAACCTGGAGATGTCAAGTGGGAGGTTTGGACCAAATGAATAATAAAACTTTTCTGCTATTTAGATTTTCATTTTTTTTCTAATTCATTTGTTTAAAAAATGTATTTTATAAATTCTACACATCAAGACTCAGGTAGCTCTATGAATTGCAACTGATGTAGCTCAGTTTGATAAAGATTCTGTGAATCACACTCTGATATTTTGAGCTATTTATTGACCACATGTCGGTTTATTGATAATACAATAGTGTTTTAACATTTTGTTATGCAAGAATGTGAACTCATTATTTTAGAGGGCCTGTAAACTGTTTCAATGTAACGATAGTAGCGTGCTGCACTGTGACTGAAATGCACTGTTCTTACAGGATGCCGATATCGTGCTTTCCAATGACCATAATAATAATGTGGCCAATGACATGGGATACTGGATATCCTCAAAATGAGTCTGTTTATATGTTGATAATTTATTCTATGTTTGTAGAATTTTTTAATTGTAATGTTTTTGATAAGCTTTGTAAAGTATCATTTTTAGTCACATGCCTTTAAGTGCCAGAATATGAGCCGTAGGATGAGATCTATTGTAGGTGACGAGCTTCATGTGAAGTTTTAACATAAGACTATTTTTGTAGAATTATAAATTAGGCTCTTTTAAAAACTAACATAAGATGACTGTGGGTGTTCTTAGTGAATTATTACCTTAATTCTTTTTACTTTTGTATCCTTTATTAAATGTGCTAAATTAATATTTGGGTCCTTTTTTTATTTGAAATGTTTTTGAAGAATCTACTCTAACGTGACGGTATTCAAAGAAGAGTTGAGACTTACTTTGATGGAAGCCAATTTATTAGACAGCCGTAGTACATATGAGGTACACATGGAAGTACTGTTTGTGCTTCGACACTCGCAAACATACAATCCCGATTAGTTCAACAGTTTTAGGACAGACTAATGTAACATTATTATCTCTTCTCTGATAAATTATTTAGACTTTTTGAATAACTCCGTTGATTTGAGTAAACCCTATACAACAGCAAATTATAAAATAAATAAATAAACACAAAGTCAAGCGTTTGCATCACAGAAAACGCATTATAGTGCAATATACAACTTGTTTGGCGGAAGGGAAGGGAGGAGGGGGAATAAAAAGTCAAAAGGGTGAGTGTCATTTTTCTTTTTTTTGCAAAGCCATTCACCATCAGAGGGTTTTACATTGCACCAGAGGAGGAAACAGACAAAGAAAATAGATAGAAGTTCTTTTTTCCCAGTTGACGACTAACAGCTAGAGCTAAACATCACAAACACAGAGGCTTCACATTGGCTTTTTGAAAGGAAAAGTATCACTACTTCACAGTTAGAAATATCACCAGTCAACAGTGAGACGCTAAAACAGCAACATATGGCATATACACAACACTACTCAGTGCATGGCCCAATTAAACATTGTTACTAACCAAAGATAAGACTGAGTCTGACACAATACTGAAATACAACTGGCCCTGTAGGATTATTCATAAATATCAGCAAGCAACGGCCTCTTTGACATTAAAACGTGAAGTCTGTCCAGAGAAAGGAAAATGTTGTGGTAAGTAAATACTTTACAGTTTCAACAGGTGGAGGGGGGGGGGATGATTCTGGCTTTTTTACAGAGCGTTTTCCATTTCAACATCTGCTCCACCTAGTGTTAACAAAATACTTCTCTGAAAATGTTTGTTTCGAGTATCAAACATTTGCGTAACATTGCCACTGTGACTTCCAAAAGAATCAAATCTGTAGTTTGTAAGACTACAAGTTACCACCATGACCCTCTCCCCTCTCTTATATACCACGTTAGCGTTTTAGTTCACTTGTTTAAAAAAGGAACCTGCACTTTGTCCTGAAATAAAGGCCGTCCAAAGCAGCACATGGGTCTGTACAGATCTATATTAATTGAGGCCAGGGACACCGAAAGCCCAACAAAGATCTTCTCCTCAACAGATATTCACCCACTACAAATATAAATGACCCTTTCTTGCACATCACTAGCTTCTTCACTGTTTTGGCAAATCACAATAAAGTTTTCATGCCAATTTCACCATCGTCAGCAGAGAGGTTGACTCTCCAAGTCTGTGAGAATATAACCATCATTGGCAACTTCTTTGTGCTCAAGGCCTACAGTGGCTAGGGTGCAGCATGGTTTCAACCCACCCCCCCAAACAAAACTGTTTGGAAACATCCCAGACTCTTCTACCACTCATGTTGCATAGTCCTAGTTGTCCATATCTTACTGTACGCTCGAAATGTTCCAAACAGTTTCATCTCCATCAACATATAAAGAAGACAGAGCTTTAGTCTGTGGCTGCCAGATATCATACATAAATCTAAACTATTGCATAAATATGAAAGCCTATTTTTATACATTTTGATACTCAAAACAAGTTTTTTTTCATAGAAGTATTCAAGCTCTTTAAGGAAAAAAAGCTAAATGCTAAATCTGCGGCTCCCAGAACCTCCACACTGGATACAAACACATTAACAGTCCACACAAAGTCCAAGCATGCTACTGAATACGAACATCTCAAATGGGCAGGGGGGGTGTGGGTCCTCTCTGATGATATATTTAAATATATTGCATGTTGACTGATATGATATATTTTACAACATCAACCTCTCAAACTGCACAGCCCTCCTCCATCAGCTTCCAATAAAACTCACAGCAAGGAGGAAACCCAAAGGAATGAGATATGTCTACCTTTACACATTCTAGCAGGTTTCATAGCATACAATATTACATTTTGGTACTTTCAGTTTTAAATGGCCTTCTGTTCTCATATTTAAACCTATTTTAATAAGTTCATTTAGTTGCATCCATTGTAAAACATGAGAATACTTGCAACAGTTTTATTCTTTGATACAACATATATTTTTTATCATCTAAGATGTCTTTTTTTGTCTTCTCAAGCAAGATGCATACACATGAACGTAGGGAAGGATACAGGGGACAGACGGGTCAAAGGGCAGTGGGGTTAAGGGAAAGAGGAGAGAGATGTTGTTGGAGGATTTTAGCTTGTCACTTCCTCGTCTGGTTTGTTCATGGCCTTGAGCTGCTCCAGCAGGGTGGTGGGGGTGAAGATGTTGGTCGATCCTGGAGACACACACGTTTGTCAAACACACACAAACACACACACACAGAAATACTCAGCATTAGATCAGCACCTTAGGAAGGGAACAGATCAAAATGTGTTTTCAGCTCTTGTGATGCAGCTACTTTCGATGAGGGTGGTGTGACATAATGATGGAAGTGATGTTAGCAGCACTGAGTAGCCTGAAGTTATAACGACTAACACTATAGCCCAGATAATGAACTACATTTGTTGTACTTGCAAACTAGTTCAGGTGACTTTCCTTATAGATGGTCCTTGCTACTGTTAGGTAGACATTATTTAGGCATTGATTTGAAGAATTTCGACAGCCTGCAGAGGAAATTGTAATCAATTTTGCTACTTCAAATAATCAGAATGTAGATTCCCCCTCATGAATGTGCCCACTGATGTCTAAATTTAAGGATTTTCATTGAAGTTCAAATCCCCAGTAGACTATCCATCTGCTGTTATCAGTGTTGATCATAAATTCGGAGTAAAATGCTTTTATGATTTACTACAAATGAGAGAAAATAAATCTTCATAGCTTCAAGAAAACCTTGATCAAAACATCTTTTTTTCTTACTGTTAAAAACAGTTTTCAAGCCTGTGTGAGTGTGGCCAATCAAATTTCACTGGATCGGCACACTTTGTATAATGGTGCATACGACAACAGGCCATCAATTACTGACACAAATGTAATTCCAACGTCAGCAATAAGGATTTGGATTGAAACAAATGTAATATTATGTACATTAGACCCTACACACACAGATCTGACTATTACTCTAAATCCTTCAGTCTGCAGACATACAGCTGGATACAGACACATAACACAGGTCTGAATTCACATGCAGCTGACGAATATGGAAGCACATATAAAATAATGAAACTACACGACTGGCATGAATGTGTGAGTTAAAAGCTTTGGGGGGGCTGGTTGAAATCCTGCAACGCGTCACCACTCTACAATGCACAGCCAATCAGGTGTTAGAAAAAGAGGTGGACTTAAAGTAAAGAGCATGCAGGACACTGAAAATCAACAAAAGCAGATCTACCCTACATGTCATGAATATCCAAGAATTAGGTCGATTTTCTGCCATAAACATGAATGTCAATGTAAAATCTAGCGCTGTACTAACACAGGGATGAACTCTTGTGACAGCTGAAGACACATTTCTGATTTTTCAAAACATGAAAGGTGGTGATGTGTGGAGTAAAACAAACCTTTGTCCAGTTCTGTTTGCTGCTCAATCACCTGATTTACAGATGAATGACTACGCAACTCGTTTGATTTACTCCTCACACCTGTTCGACATTATCAAAAGCATTTCAGCTACACTGATTTGTTTCTGGTGCAAAGCTGTGTGTTTCTTTCACTCTGGTTTGATCGGGAGCTTTACTTTCAATGGTCTTCAGTAAAGCTGAGCTGGAGTCTGTGAGGGGTCAGAACAGGGAGTGGAGGAACCTTAGGTACAAACAGCAGAGAAAATAGGCAAGCCCATCTGGATCTGGGTTAATATGTTGATGTGGGGGTCGTAAGTGTCACGAGTATAGGTGGTGGTGAGGGGGGGGGTTAAGTGGGAGTGGCTTCACCTACTTCTCTGCTGTTACCTAAACACACAGCTTCGTAGAAACACAACACAGTGACTTTGATGTCAATAGTCACTAGATTATTTCTGTACATGACTAAGACCAAAATAGCATTAAAAAAAAACAAAGACTTGTTTTAGTAAGTGATGGCCATTTTGCTCAGGAAGTGTTGAAGCAGCAGTATGCGGGGGGGCAGCCATACTGCTGATGGTGAGAGCTGCTTACTGAGAAAACCATAAAAACCAAAAAGTTGGTTTGCAAACGATATCGCTTTAGCAGATTAGTTAGGGATGAGGGAGCTACCCAGGTCTGCAATATTCAGTCTTTCATGGGTGAAAGAAAGTCCAGCTTTAGATGGGAATGTGTGTTTATATGGGGTCGAGTATTTAAAAGTCAATTAGCTAATTCTTTACAAAAATGAACAATGAGGCAGTCATGGGTATGAATGCAAACTGGAGTTATTTATTACATCTACCAAGAAGGTGTTTAAGAATAACCATATTTGTTTTAACTGTTAGCACTTTATACCTGTATGAACATATATGATTAAATAAAACTCAATATTTTAAAAATGCTTGGCCAAGGTACGAGGAGAAGCTCTGAAGCTGACCATGTAGACGTCTGACATCTCATGCAGAAATCCTTCATCCATTTCCAAATACAGTTTTTACAACTTTTACAAGTTTAAAGAAAGCTTAACTTTAAGACAACACACATCGCCCCAAAATGAAAACCAAATGTGACCCATAACATATCTGGATGATTCAGTTCTTTTAATATTTCATACAATTTACCTAAGTAAGGTTGCAAATGATTAGATTCTTTAACACATTCACACCCTGCACACTGGAAACTATCTCAGTGACCGTTTATAACTACTGTATGTGTATTAGTGAATAGAGACAGATCAAAAAATATAAAAAATACTTTTAATGATTGATCACTTTGTTTGACTTAAATGCTTGATTACTGTTTTCTACTTGTAAACAGATTATTTTGTAAATAAACGTATTTATTCTGTTCAGGTATACACCAATGCAATGGAGCTTCTCTTGTTCACATGGGTGTGCAGCATCTTTACTTTGATTGGTTTGCTAAAGCGTATCAGGTGGAACATAACTACATTCCCCGGCTCTGTCCGCAGAGAGGCATCAAAGTGGATGTGAAACGAAGGACAACTTTCTAGGCAACTGCACTTAATTGTTCTGAACTTATTACTGTTTCCTTTTTCAAGTTGCCACCAAAGTTGCCCTGTGAGTCAGCAACCTGACGGTATTATCCAGATAAGGATGACATGTGCTTCTATTCAGCGCCCTCTGCAGAAGAGCCATGAGACATGTAAGCATGTAATGGTGGTCTGAGAGAAAGTGACATGGACCAGGTCAGAGGACTGGGAGTCAAAAACAAACAAAAAAAAAAAACAAGGAAAAAGGAGAGAATCCTTTTTTGAAATCCAACTCAAGGACCTGTCCTAAAAAAAAGGAGTAAGAAAATCAAGGTGATTGTCTTGGCGAGGAGTTGACTACAAAAAGAACACGACTAAAAACTGATAAAGATGGATCTCGGGGGTAGATTAAATCAGGAGTTAGTGTTCGACGGGCTCAAAGGGCCTTTGGGTGGCTGTGGAGGAGCGATTTAATCCACCCAGCTGAGATGATGGGAGGAGGCAGCAGGGATGGGGTCACAACCCCCTCAGGCATGGCCACTCTTCATCAGAGACAGAACCTGGGCTGTTTCCAAAGAACCTGAGGCCTTCAGGCCGAGACACTCTGTGACATACTCAGCATTATTATGTCAAGGTTACATGGACACCAGACTGCAAGGCTGAATACAAACAGCCCCGGCACAAATATTTGTAACATATAAAGATTGTTTTTACATGATGAAAGTATTTGTTTATGTATTAGATTTTTAATACATTTATATTTTTATGGACGATAAGATATGTAAGAAGTGGATGTAGCCTCCTCATTTCAGAAGTGAAGCCAATTCATTACTGATCTATATCATGCAATCTTTGTAATGGCCAGCAGGGGGCAACTCAGGAAAAGTCAGACAGAGAAAACTGAAGAGGAAATGACCCTTCATCTCAGCTGATCTAATAACTCAGTACATCTTCCTAATATGTTTATGATCTTCATCACAGCTTAAAATATTTTTCAATACAGTACAGAGGTAATTTGAATATAAGGGGAAGAATAGACAATTCAATTCAATTCAATTTATTTTGTATAGTGTCAACTCATAACAAGTGTTATCTCAAGACACTTTACAAAAAGCAGGTAAAATACCTTACTCTTTGTCTGTTAACATGACGAAAGAGCAGGTAAAAGACCTTACTCATTGTTATGTTACAAAAAGCAGGTAAAAGACCTTACTTATTGTTATGTTACAAAAAGCAGGTAAAAGACCTTACTCATTGTTATGTTACAAAAAGCAGGTAAAAGACCTTACTCATTGTTATGTTACAAAAAGCAGGTAAAAGACCTTACTCATTGTTATGTTACAAAAAGCAGGTAAAAGACCTTACTCATTGTTATGTTACAAAAAGCAGGTAAAAGACCTTACTTATTGCTATATTACAATGCTATAGACCCGGCCTATCCATCATGAGCACTTTAGCAAAGCAGCAAAAGTTACAGTGGTAAGAAAAAACAGACAAAAAAAGACAGGGAATGCTTTGAGGCATGGCTACATGTTTTTGAGATATTAGCTTAGTAAAATCTGAAGAAGTCCACATTGGGCTCTTTACAGTCTTGATAAATTCTGGAGGTCTGCATGTGGGGTGAGGTTTAAATTCAGCCTTCTTGTTGGGTCAAGGCAGCTAACACCTGACAGAAAAACAGGGACTGGGGCCTGATGAAGAGGTCCATGCATTGAGGGGAGGTCGGGGATGCCCATCCCTGAGGATTACAGGGGAGTAGGAGGGTGGAGTTACAGAAAACAGTACTGAGTGTTCAAAGAAGAAGAAGGAACAGGGAGAAGGCCCTTATACTGTGAGGGTTCAGAAAGGGCTTCTTTGTGCGGCTGCCTTTACTTTTTTCTGTGTGATTTCTCTCTCCCTCCCTCCCAATCTCTCTCTGCCTCACTCGGCTGAGGCTTCTGCGTCCTCAAAGGACACCCTAGTGGACTCTCGGAAGTCGGGGTGCTGCAGGTCCGATAAGAATTTGGTGGGGGTGAGCAAGTGGGTGGAACCTGTGGAGGAACAGAGGCGGCTTCACCACTCTTCTCTCAGCACAGTCCATGCCCCCTCCCCCACTCTTGCATAAACAAAGGGGTTAAAAACAAGCAACCACACAAACACACACACACACACAGATAGAATCATCACCAGGCAGGTCACACACGCATCACACACACTCGCCTTGTGTCAAAAACACAGAATACACACAGACACAGAAAAGACATGGCATGGCTGCAATTCAAAGACAACAGTTGTTTTAAAAAGGACAACAGCTGAAGCAGAGCACAACAAAAAACAACAGACACTTTTCCATTAATAACACAGACTGACTGCAAAGCTTAAAAACATGAAATAAACAGTACAGAGGTGCATAACAAAGGGCTAAGTTAACGTAACACATTGCACACAGAAGGCAGGTTGTTATGACTCCCTGCAGCTACACCGTCCACGTACTAGTTAAAGCTCTAACAGCTCAGTGTGGGGCTGCAAATCTGATGAAAATCATGTGCAGTCGTGTGGGATTCATGATGTGGGTGCATGAAATTCACAGAAGGAAAGATACTGTTCTACCTGAAAAACCTGCAATTTGTTATTTGTATGTAAAAAAGGACAGTTATATGTTTACAGAAAATTCCTCATAATTGATGACTCACCAAACAAAACCACATTTAATCATGTGTTTTTTTTAACAAGTCTATGTCAACATTTTTCTATAGCGACTTTAAATGTGTGATCATCTTTTGCCTAATTCAAAAAAGAGGGCAGCTTTATTCCAGAAATGTATCAACAGACACTCATCATAAAGCAATTATTAAAAGATATTATGTTAGCAAAAGGTTTTGGTATTTGATCCTGTGCTTAAAAAACCATCAAATTCAGAAAGAAGATCGCTTTTAATTGTTGTCTTTTCTTTATGAATGTGTCTTTATTATCTCTGTGGGTTGTCTGTCCGGTCTCCTCACTTCCTTTATTTCCCTCGATGGTTCTCTCTATCTTTATTATATTTAGGTCAGCTCTTTTTCAGAGAACCTGGTGAACCTACAGCTGCTGGTCCAACCTCGCACAGTCCTCTAAAACCTCCCCAAAGGACGTGGTGGCTGGATTAGGCTGCAGATTTGATCAATTTTTACACTTTCTAGAAGACACGTCCACCCTGTGTTGCTCTAAAGAGTAACTTAACACACTGCTTTAAAAAGTGTTTTACAGCAGAACAAACACTGCTGATAGGGATCGCTGAGTGTGGTCAGAAGTTTGCTCTACAATTTGTAACCACTCATCAGTGGTGTCACTGCAGTGATGTACAGGTGTACTCCAGGATGCTATAAGGTGAACATTAACACTACAGTGGGTTAGAATACAAACAAGATTATCAGAGGCTGTTTAGCTACTCTTAAAGGTTAGTGTGTCCAAAACTGTTAGATATTATATAAACCCGTTCTTGCTCTCGCCCTGCGCTCTCTGGCGCCTCCTGGTGCACTACTTACCAATGATGGCCTCCCACTTCCCATTGGCCTGCGTGACCTCATAGGCGCAGCGCATCTCACTGAAGGACACGCCCCCGATGATGAAGACCATGACACGTGGTCCGGTGCGGTACTCTCCAGGAGTCTTATTCTTGTGCCAGTGGCCGTACCGAGCACTAGAAATGTAAACAGGTGTTTTGATAAAGGTTCATCACATGTTATATTGGTTTTAAGGAACAGAGACCTTCTGATTCAAATAGATATTATCTTTTTCCACCTTGAGAGGATTAAGAAAAAATATATTTATCACAGTCCTGACACATGTAAGGATTTATAGGCACCTAAAATAGTATTGTATCTCCACTAGTATGACATCATCAGCTAAGCTAAATCTGTTTATCAACATTTCAACATGTTTTAGGTCACAGGTCCCTTCAAAATGTGGACAGAGATTTAATTACTGCATTAATGGATCAGGGATATATGCTGGTGTAGTGGTTAGCACTTTCACCTCACACCAAATTGATCAGGTTCCTGAGCATGAATGCGTTTCCGTCTCTATATGTCAGCCCCGTGATTTACTGCCAACCTGTCCGGGGTGTACCCCTCCTCTTGCCCTATGACAGATGAGATCGGCTCCAAGCGAGAAAAGCATTATAGATAATCAATGGATGGATGGTCACACAGTTAGACATAAAGTCTGGACACACCACACATCACATTTGGATTTTGAAAATTTCAAAAAAATCAGAGAATCGAAAAAGACTAAGTACTTTGAGTTTTCTGTTGTATCTTTCATCACTACACTGATCTTGACACAAGTCTTGACGAGTCTGGTTGACGGCCTGCCAGAACAACCCGGATCTTTGTAATACAACAATAAGTAAGGTCTTTTACCTGCTTTTTGTAACATAACAATGAGTAAGGTCTTTTTACCTGCTCTTTTGTAATGTTAACAGACAAAGAGTAAGGTATTTTACCTGCTTTTTGTAAAGTGTCTCGAGATAACACTTGTTATGAGTTAACCCTATACAAATAAAAATTGATTGAAATTGAATTAACATCACACCTACAGCTAATATTCAGACTTCTCTTTACTATGATTTGGGTCTGTTATACCTGATACCTGTCTCTGGAACAGCTAATTCCTCCACTATTTTCACCTAGTTCTCAACAGCTAACATGCAGGGGATTTACCAGCTTCATTTTACTGCCAACAACCACTGCATGAGCGTGAGATGAGGGAACTGTAAAGTTGGTAATAGAGGTTTGTGGCTTTGGCATTATGAGCAGCCACCATCATGTTACAAACAGTCATATTCAAGTCGATTATTGCTGCTTTAAGATGAGGACAGAATAAGATGATTTTAAGCCATATTGCACATTAGAGATCACATCCCCACATAAACAGGCCTTTACTGCATCAGTGGAGCTTTTCTTTGACAAACCTACATGTGTCCTAGTATGATGTGTGTGTGTGTGTGTGTGTGTGTGTGTGTGTGTGTGTGTGTGTGTGTGTGTGTGTGTGTGTGTGTGTGTTGTGTGTGTGTGTGTGTCAGTGGGGGAGGTTCAGGATTTGTGGGGCTCAAAGTGGCTTCATTACTCCCACTAACAGACACATTCATGTGCTTGTGGAGTTGGGAATATTGATAACTTGTATTAAGGTCAGCTTGCTTACATAGAGGCAGAACGTTTCAAAGAGTGATATTCAAGCTGTAGTGCTTTTGAGGGGGAAATTTCCACAGTGATTGACTTTTCAGTTTTACAATTTGGATTTTTTTCTGGTATTAGTACAAGGTCTAATTATTAAGATATTGTCTCCTGTGCTATCCTGATCACAACTCACTAACCTCGCAGTCATCGACATCACCTCCCTGCTCTTGATTTTTCTCCAGAATTGATCTGCTCCTCAAATCACTATTGATCCAACACCATCATTTCTGTCTGTTTGATTTAAAAGTGTTATTCCCTTACAATCCCACAAAGCTTGCGTTGTGTGGGATTGTGTATGTAAAGGTGTATTTACTGACAAACTACCTGACTGCAGTGGTGCTGAAGGAAGCAGAGGAGCGGGTGGAGATGTAAGGGTAGTGCTTGGTGTCCAGCTTATCTTCAATAGCATCCTGCAGGGGGACAAAAACCCAAACACATCTTCGTCACCATGATGTCCATCTATCCTCACATGTAAACAGAGTTTGATAGGAGCTTCGCAGTGTGTCATGTCTCCTAGCAACCATTTGTGGCTCTACCATCGGAGAGTAGGCTTTGCACAAATAAAGGGCTAAAAATAGTTGCTTACAAACATCCTGGTTACACAGATGTTCAATTTAGGTTGTTGTTGTGTGCACATATAACAAAAGAATCATGTCAGATCAATTACTTTGTTGCCATAGGACGCCCACTTTAGGTTCGCTTAGTAAATCAGTAAAGTACAACATTGTGTAAGATAAGTCAAATAGAGTCGAAAGCTTTAAAACACACCTCCATGATGTCCTTGACCAGTGGTGTCCAACGGGACAGCTGATAGGTCTGCTCACTCACACGCTCCTTCCTGTCCAGCTTCTTTCCTCTGCGGAGGGTGGACTAAAGGAGGACGGAGAAGAGGAGGTGAGAGGCAGAAAGAGTAAAAAGGACAACAATAATGGAAGCCAGAATAAGTTGTTCATCTCCTTCACATGGTTTTCATCCATAAGAACAGCAGACAAGAGGACGATACAGCTCATATGTTTCAAATGAAGTGGTGAAAAAGAAGAAAACACTCAGAGGCAACATAAAAAATCAAAAGACAATGACAGACTGAGAGCTGGAGAAAGAGTGAAAGAGAGGGAGCATCACTCAGCGGGGATCTTACGTCTGTGATGATGGGGACCCCCAGGTGGGCCATGTTGGTGATGATCTCACTGTCCTCAGGGGGGATCTGAGCGTGCTGGATCAGTTTGTTCAAGTTCTCCTCTGTAATACCTGAACAGACACACACCAAGGTCATATCTTATAAAGGAGAATGGAGGTTTTCATTCAGTTTGTCCAGCTGGTTTTAGGATGAAGGGGAATTCATTTTTGTGATGAGAAAGCAAAAGCAAAAGAATGTATCACTTTGTGGAGCAGTGTGAAGATCTCTGATGTCAACCATCTGATGTCTCTCAAATATCTCCTAAAATACCACAGGCTTTTTTCAGAGCCTGGGCTTGGTTTGTCTATTCTAGGCTGTAAAAATATGGTCATGTTACATTGAGAGAGAGAGAGAGAGAGGTCATTCTTAACAAATATATATATTTTTTACTTTCAAGTTATGATAAGATAAGATAAGCTATACTTTATTGTCCCAAAAAGGGAAATTTGTCTTGGACCCTGTACATAAAAAGAGATCATACAAAACATGTAACATATCTAAAACACCTATGAACATCATATTCTCTTTCTGTAAATCTATCCCTCTAGCTTTGATGTGATTTCTTTCCGTTACCTGTATGCTGCTTACCGTTCTTGAGGAAAATGTAGAGCAGGATGATGCGGATCTTGTCGTATGTGCTGACGTTGGCATCCAGCAGGATGGGCACGATGGCCCTCATTGGGTCTTTGATCTTCTCACCCTCAGCGTCTGTTCCCATAGCCAGATCCTGCCACAGACATGTTTGTCATTTTCAACCCTAAAATACACGAGTCATCTTAAATTTAAAAAGCATACTCTTCTTGTTTTCTCTCACCTGTTCCACACGGCAGAGCTTATCTACTGTTCCCTGGTAGTGCTTCATACAGTCCTCAGCCAGCTGCAGATGGGTGGAGTACTAAAAAAAAAACACAAAGCATGCAGGGTCAGCATAGATATTCAACCACTCAGAAAAACAACCACACACTAATCAACACACACACACCTTGCTGAGCTCCTTCTGATACTGAGGCATCTTCTTCAGCATCTGGGACAGATCTCTCATTGTGGTCTGTTGAAACAGAAGCAAAATCATCTCAGCACCAGTACAAGACATCGAAGACAAAAATGAACTATTGATGTAAGACCAGTTTTATGACGGCAGTGGTTTCTCCATTAACACAAAGTAGGATGGTTTCATGTTGTTGAAATCCATCTGGATTGTATACATTTGAAATGTATGAAGGGAGAGAAGCTAGCCTGGTAGACCGTAACAAAATCTGTCTAAATTAAATGATCTCATTGAAGTAATCCATAAATAAAACTAGTGTTAAAACAAGTCATTGATTTACCAGGCTAGCTGTTCACAGTCTTTCTGCTAACATTCAGCACCTGTTTTTTTTCACCTACTATAACACTAACTTATTTCAGATTAAATGACACTTAATCACTTTATTCCTGAATGTCTAAAGTAAATAAACATTAGCAAGCTCAAGCTATGAACACACATTGTTTTTTAGTTCAGAATAATGAAAGAAACCACATTAAGAAGTTTATCAATATCTTTCAACATAATTGTACATTCACACGTTCAACTATTCAGATTTCCAATAGCTGCTTCTTCTTCACCTTCTCTCCAGTGTTCATCCTCTTGCTGGCAGAGAACTCCTTCAGCTGGCGTGTCACTTCCCTGATGACAGAGAGGCAGTAAAACATGAGAAGAGTTCTATCATTTAAAGGTATCCAAAGCCTGAGCAAAAATATTAAAGTGAAAGGAAGGGTACTCACTGGGACACCTCGGCTATGTGTTTGTGTCTCAGGCTCACCCACAGGTCATCGTCTTCATGCAGCAGAACCTCCTTCTCACGAGAGTCCCCCATGCCACTGGTCTCATACCTGCAGGACAGAGACACTCTTTCCTTAATGAACTCTTTTTCTAGTTACCTTTTTTTCTGATGTGCCATGTGTGGTTTTTTTGTCGTACTTGTAGACGTCGTTCTCGATGGGCAGCAGGTCGTAGCCCATGGCCTGGAAGGTGAGCTCATGAAGGACAGGAGAGACCGGGTCAAATGCCCTGTCCAGGATGACCAGCTGTGAGCGAGCCTTATCTGGACCCTACACAGAGAAAGACACAAGGGTACAGAAATGTAAAAAGGCAAAGATAAATGTTATCTAAAGAGACAAAGATTATGAGACAACAGGTTTAGAAAAAAAGAGCTGAGCCCACCTCTCCCATAGTGGGGTCATCAGCCTTGTAGGCGTCCAGTTTGTCCTGCACCAGTTGGGCCAGGGTGGCGTTGTCCTTGTACTCACTGACAGGGTGACAGGCAGAAGGATGGATGGATGAGTTTTCATTTCATTACAGTAAAGGAAGAAGATGAGTCATAAAAAAAGAGGGGACTGAAAATAATTTTGTTCAAACTATTTAAACCTCTGGCAGCTGCAGTTCACACAGAGATCTTAATGAGAAAATACAAATATGCTACATGAGTACTGCTAGAATTATATTCGATAATGGTGATATTAAGTCGTATACAAGTTAAAGACACAAGCATGACTATAGACTACTAGAGTCAGCTATAGAATATACACAGAAATACATGCTGAGATCAATATTTGTAATGTTTAATGGCACGTCTTGTTACACCTCCTCAAACCCTCAGGGACTCACACACTACACGTCTGATGTCACTTAAGTTTGTGAGGGTTCAGTGCTAAGGCTTTAGCATGGAGATTGGGATCAGGGCTTTGATACGTTTGATTTTGTTAACCAGACAGAACCCACAGCTGCATCTCTGCAGCTCCCCTCGGTATCTGACCCTCACCCTCGATATCTGACAGCAGGGTACTCCTTCAGGGTGGCGCAGAGCGTAGCAATCTGCTCAGCCAGCCTCTCCATCACAGGGTTCTTCAGCTGCGTCTTATGGGGGCTGTAGAAACTGTGGAAGGCATCTGCATTGTCCAGAGAGTACACCTGCACACACAAACACAACGAGTGTTTGATTGTTGCCATTAGGTGATTTGATTTTTCACCTTCCTACACCTTTTTAATGTAATGTGCACAGTCACTGGTGAAGTGTTCTGTACTGGTCTTTAAGGTCTGGCTCTTCACCTTTTTCACAGCCTGGCTTATCTACCCTTTCTTCTGCCTCTTCCTCTCTTTCCCTTTATCCTCCAATTTTCTATCTTTTACTTATTGTTTATCCTTCTCTATTTCTTCTCATCTGTCAATGATCCTGCCTTCTGTCATTCTTCTTACTCATTTCATTTTTGTCCTCTCCTCTCATGTGTCACCTTTCCTCCATCTGTCTTCTCTCCCCTCTCACTTCCTGGTTACCCTCATCTCATTTTACTCTTTATACTGCTGTCGTCTCTTTGCCTTTCTCCTTTAATTTCGTCCTTTATTCGCTTTTTCTGCATTTTCTCAGATTTTTAGTTTTCATTCCGCCTCATGTTCTTCCTCAGCCTCACTTCTCCTGTCCTCCTCTCTCTATGCTGCTCGTGTGTAGTATCCTCTCTTCTTTTCTCCTTTTTGTCCTCTCCTCACTCCTCCTTATCTAATTTGCTCACCTCCTCTCCTCTCCTGCCTCACCTTTTCTCTCATCTTTCTCTCCTCCCCTGACTTGTAATGTTTCCTCTACTGTTTGTCCTTAACTCCTCTCCCTCTTCTCCTTTCCTCCTCTCCTACATTACTCCCTCCTCCCACCCCATCTGTCCAGTCACACGACCAGTTTTTACTGCTCTGCAGAAGGGTCCCTATCTTAGCCTGTCTACAATTGGCTACCGCATGCTGTATGGATCCTGACTCATCCAATGGATTTGAGAGCATCAGTCTGTGGGCGGGGCTATGAGGCAGCGCTTTGCCTGAAGCAGAAAACCACTGACTCTGAATTAATCATAGTAGACAGGAGAGGAGCAAAGCATTGTGGGCCAAGCAGCATCTTCCGATAGAGTGAGAGACGAGGATGGACAGAAGGAGAGATGTGAGAGATAGAGAGAGAGAGAAAGAGAGGGAGAGAGAGAGAGAGAGAGAGAGAGAGAGAGAGAGAGAGAGAGAGAGAGAGAAGGCTGGGGGAGGGAGGGAGGGAGGGAGGG